>NW_026109031.1:0-121712 GCF_024516045.1 Bombus affinis | reverse complement strand
GTTATCGAGATAGTATATAACGTTATACGTTGTAACGGTATACCACAGAACGCTATGCGTTGTATGGTAATAGTATACAACGTTATACGTTATATCGTAATGCTATACAACGTTATACGTTATTTTCTAATAGTATATAACGTTATACGTTACCTCGTAATAGTATATAACGTTATACGTTATATCGTAATACTATACAACGTTATACGTTATATCGTAATGCTATAGAACGTTATACGGTATTTTGTAATAGTATATAACGTTATACGTTATATCGTTATAGTATATAACGTTATACATTATATCGTAATAGTATATAACGTTATACGTTATTTTGTAATAGTATATAACGTTATACGTTATATCGTAATGGTATTTAACGTTTATACCTTATATCGTTATAGTATATAGCGTTATACGTTGTAACGTTATACTACATAACGTTATACATTGTAACGGTGTACTACATAACGTTATACGTTATATCGCAATACTATACAACGTTATACGTTATATCCTAATGGTATATAACGTTATACGTTATTTTGTAATAGTATATAACGTGATACGTTATTTTGCAATAATATAAAATGTTATACGTTATTTTGTAATAGTATATAACGTTATACGTTATATCGTAATGGTATATAACGTTATACGTTATATCGTTATAGTATATAACGTTATACGTTGTAACGTTGTTCTACATAACGTTATACGTTGTAACGGTATACTACATAACGTTATACGTTATATCGTAATAGAATACAACGTTATACGTTATATCGTAATGCTATATAACGTTATAGGTTATTTTGTAATAGTATATAACGTTATACGTTATTTTGTAATAGTATATAACGTTATACGTTATATAGCAATAGGATCTAACGTTATACGTTATTTTGTAATAGTATATAACGTTATACGTTATATCGTAATGGTATATAACGTTATACGTTATATCGTTATAGTATATAACGTTATACGTTGTAACGTTGTACTACATAACGTTATACGTTGTAACGGTATACTACATAACGTTATACGTAATATCGTAATAGTATATAACGATATACGTTGTAACGTTATACTACGTAACGTAATACGTTATATCGTTATAGTATACGACGTTATAAGTTGTAACGGTATGCTACATAGCGTTATACGTTATATGATAATAGTGTACAACGTTATACGTTATATCGTAATGCTATATAACGTTATACGTTATTTTGTAATAGTTTAATAACGGTTATACGTTATTTTGTAATAGTTTATAACGTTATACGTTATATCGTAATAATATACAACGTTATACCTTATATAGCAATAGGATCTAACGTTATACGTTATATCGAGATAGTATATAACGTTATACGTTGTAACGGTATACCACAGAACGCTATGCGTTGTATGGTAATAGTATACAACGTTATACGTTATATCGTAATGCTATACAACGTTATACGTTATTTTCTAATAGTATATAACGTTATACGTTACCTCGTAATAGTATATAACGTTATACGTTATATCGTAATACTATACAACGTTATACGTTATATCGTAATGCTATAGAACGTTATACGGTATTTTGTAATAGTATATAACGTTTATACGTTATATCGTTATAGTATATAACGTTATACATTATATCGTTATAGTATATAACGTTATACGTTATGTCGTTATGGTATATAACGTTATACGTTATATCGTAATAGTATACGACGTTATACGTTATATAGCAATAGGATCTAACGTTATACGTTATATCGTAATAGTATATAACGCTATACGTTGTAACGGTATACTACATAACGTTATACGTTGTAACGGTATACTACGTAACGTTATACGTTATATCGTTATAGTATATAACGTTATACGACATATCGTAATAGTATATAACGCTATACGTTGTAACGGTATACTACATAACGTTATACGTTATATCGTAATGCTATATAACGTTATACGTTATTTTGTAATATTATATAACGTTATACGTTATGTCGTTATGGTATATAACGTTATATGTTATATCGTAATAGTATACGACGTTATACGTTATATAGCTATAGGATCTAACGTAATACGTTATATCGTAATAGTATACAACGTTATACGTTATATAGCAATAGTATCTAACGTTATACGTTATTTTGTAATAGTTTATAACGTTATACGTTATATCGTAATAATATACAACGTTATACGTTATATTGCAATAGGATCTAACGTTATACGTTATATCGAGATAGTATATAACGTTATACGTTGTAACGGTATACTACAGAACGCTATGCGTTATATGGTAATAGTATACAACGTTATACGTTATATCGTAATGCTATTCAACGTTATACGTTATTTTGTAATAGTATATAACGTTATACGTTATCTCGTAATAGTATATTACGTTATACGTTATATCGTAATACTATACAACGTTATACGTTATATCGTAATGCTATAGAACGTTATACGGTATTTTGTAATAGTATATAACGTTATACGTTATATCGTTATAGTCTATAACGTTATACGTTATATCGTTATAGTATATAACGTTATACGTTATATCGTTAAGGTATATAACGTAAAACGTTATTTTGTAATAGTATATAACGTTATAGGCTATATCGTTATAGTATATAACGTTATACCTTATATCGTAATAGTATAAAACGTTATACGTTATATCGTTATAGTATATAACGTTATAAGTTATATCGTAATAGTATACAACGTTATTGGGTTATATCGTAATAGTATATAACGTTATAGGTTATATCGTTATAGTATATAACGTTATACGTTATATCGTAATAGTATATAACGTTATACGTTATTTTGTAATAGTATATAACGTTATACGTTATATCGTAATGGTATTTAACGTTATACCTTATATCGTTATAGTATATAGCGTTATACGTTGTAACGTTATACTACATAACGTTATACATTGTAACGGTGTACTACATAACGTTATACGTTATATCGCAATACTATACAACGTTATACGTTATATCCTAATGGTATATAACGTTATACGTTATTTTGTAATAGTATATAACGTTATACGTTATTTTGCAATAATATAAAACGTTATACGTTATTTTGTAATAGTATATAACGTTATACGTTATATCGTAATGGTATATAACGTTATACGTTATATCGTTATAGTATATAACGTTATACGTTGTAACGTTGTACTACATAACGTTATACGTTGTAACGGTATACTACATAACGTTATACGTTATATCGTAATAGTATATAACGATATACGTTGTAACGTTATACTACGTAACGTAATACGTTATATCGTTATAGTATACGACGTTATAAGTTGTAACGGTATGCTACATAGCGTTATACGTTATATGATAATAGTGTACAACGTTATACGTTATATCGTAATGCTATATAACGTTATACGTTATTTTGTAATAGTTTATAACGTTATACGTTATTTTGTAATAGTTTATAACGTTATACGTTATATCGTAATAATATACAACGTTATACCTTATATAGCAATAGGATCTAACGTTATACGTTATATCGAGATAGTATATAACGTTATACGTTGTAACGGTATACCACAGAACGCTATGCGTTGTATGGTAATAGTATACAACGTTATACGTTATATCGTAATGCTATACAACGTTATACGTTATTTTCTAATAGTATATAACGTTATACGTTACCTCGTAATAGTATATAACGTTATACGTTATATCGTAATACTATACAACGTTATACGTTATATCGTAATGCTATAGAACGTTATACGGTATTTTGTAATAGTATATAACGTTATACGTTATATCGTTATAGTATATAACGTTATACATTATATCGTTATAGTATATAACGTTATACGTTATGTCGTTATGGTATATAACGTTATACGTTATATCGTAATAGTATACGACGTTATACGTTATATAGCAATAGGATCTAACGTTATACGTTATATCGTAATAGTATATAACGCTATACGTTGTAACGGTATACTACATAACGTTATACGTTGTAACGGTATACTACGTAACGTTATACGTTATATCGTTATAGTATATAACGTTATACGACATATCGTAATAGTATATAACGCTATACGTTGTAACGGTATACTACATAACGTTATACGTTATATCGTAATGCTATATAACGTTATACGTTATTTTGTAATATTATATAACGTTATACGTTATGTCGTTATGGTATATAACGTTATATGTTATATCGTAATAGTATACGACGTTATACGTTATATAGCTATAGGATCTAACGTAATACGTTATATCGTAATAGTATACAACGTTATACGTTATATAGCAATAGTATCTAACGTTATACGTTATTTTGTAATAGTTTATAACGTTATACGTTATATCGTAATAATATACAACGTTATACGTTATATTGCAATAGGATCTAACGTTATACGTTATATCGAGATAGTATATAACGTTATACGTTGTAACGGTATACTACAGAACGCTATGCGTTATATGGTAATAGTATACAACGTTATACGTTATATCGTAATGCTATTCAACGTTATACGTTATTTTGTAATAGTATATAACGTTATACGTTATCTCGTAATAGTATATTACGTTATACGTTATATCGTAATACTATACAACGTTATACGTTATATCGTAATGCTATAGAACGTTATACGGTATTTTGTAATAGTATATAACGTTATACGTTATATCGTTATAGTCTATAACGTTATACGTTATATCGTTATAGTATATAACGTTATACGTTATATCGTTAAGGTATATAACGTAAAACGTTATTTTGTAATAGTATATAACGTTATAGGCTATATCGTTATAGTATATAACGTTATACCTTATATCGTAATAGTATAAAACGTTATACGTTATATCGTTATAGTATATAACGTTATAAGTTATATCGTAATAGTATACAACGTTATTGGGTTATATCGTAATAGTATATAACGTTATAGGTTATATCGTTATAGTATATAACGTTATACGTTATATCGTAATAGTATATAACGTTATACGTTATTTTGTAATAGTATATAACGTTATACGTTATATCGTAATGGTATTTAACGTTATACCTTATATCGTTATAGTATATAGCGTTATACGTTGTAACGTTATACTACATAACGTTATACATTGTAACGGTGTACTACATAACGTTATACGTTATATCGCAATACTATACAACGTTATACGTTATATCCTAATGGTATATAACGTTATACGTTATTTTGTAATAGTATATAACGTTATACGTTATTTTGCAATAATATAAAACGTTATACGTTATTTTGTAATAGTATATAACGTTATACGTTATATCGTAATGGTATATAACGTTATACGTTATATCGTTATAGTATATAACGTTATACGTTGTAACGTTGTACTACATAACGTTATACGTTGTAACGGTATACTACATAACGTTATACGTTATATCGTAATAGTATATAACGATATACGTTGTAACGTTATACTACGTAACGTAATACGTTATATCGTTATAGTATACGACGTTATAAGTTGTAACGGTATGCTACATAGCGTTATACGTTATATGATAATAGTGTACAACGTTATACGTTATATCGTAATGCTATATAACGTTATACGTTATTTTGTAATAGTTTATAACGTTATACGTTATTTTGTAATAGTTTATAACGTTATACGTTATATCGTAATAATATACAACGTTATACCTTATATAGCAATAGGATCTAACGTTATACGTTATATCGAGATAGTATATAACGTTATACGTTGTAACGGTATACCACAGAACGCTATGCGTTGTATGGTAATAGTATACAACGTTATACGTTATATCGTAATGCTATACAACGTTATACGTTATTTTCTAATAGTATATAACGTTATACGTTACCTCGTAATAGTATATAACGTTATACGTTATATCGTAATACTATACAACGTTATACGTTATATCGTAATGCTATAGAACGTTATACGGTATTTTGTAATAGTATATAACGTTATACGTTATATCGTTATAGTATATAACGTTATACATTATATCGTTATAGTATATAACGTTATACGTTATGTCGTTATGGTATATAACGTTATACGTTATATCGTAATAGTATACGACGTTATACGTTATATAGCAATAGGATCTAACGTTATACGTTATATCGTAATAGTATATAACGCTATACGTTGTAACGGTATACTACATAACGTTATACGTTGTAACGGTATACTACGTAACGTTATACGTTATATCGTTATAGTATATAACGTTATACGACATATCGTAATAGTATATAACGCTATACGTTGTAACGGTATACTACATAACGTTATACGTTATATCGTAATGCTATATAACGTTATACGTTATTTTGTAATATTATATAACGTTATACGTTATGTCGTTATGGTATATAACGTTATATGTTATATCGTAATAGTATACGACGTTATACGTTATATAGCTATAGGATCTAACGTAATACGTTATATCGTAATAGTATACAACGTTATACGTTATATAGCAATAGTATCTAACGTTATACGTTATTTTGTAATAGTTTATAACGTTATACGTTATATCGTAATAATATACAACGTTATACGTTATATTGCAATAGGATCTAACGTTATACGTTATATCGAGATAGTATATAACGTTATACGTTGTAACGGTATACTACAGAACGCTATGCGTTATATGGTAATAGTATACAACGTTATACGTTATATCGTAATGCTATTCAACGTTATACGTTATTTTGTAATAGTATATAACGTTATACGTTATCTCGTAATAGTATATTACGTTATACGTTATATCGTAATACTATACAACGTTATACGTTATATCGTAATGCTATAGAACGTTATACGGTATTTTGTAATAGTATATAACGTTATACGTTATATCGTTATAGTCTATAACGTTATACGTTATATCGTTATAGTATATAACGTTATACGTTATATCGTTAAGGTATATAACGTAAAACGTTATTTTGTAATAGTATATAACGTTATAGGCTATATCGTTATAGTATATAACGTTATACCTTATATCGTAATAGTATAAAACGTTATACGTTATATCGTTATAGTATATAACGTTATAAGTTATATCGTAATAGTATACAACGTTATTGGGTTATATCGTAATAGTATATAACGTTATAGGTTATATCGTTATAGTATATAACGTTATACGTTATATCGTAATAGTATATAACGTTATACGTTATTTTGTAATAGTATATAACGTTATACGTTATATCGTAATGGTATTTAACGTTATACCTTATATCGTTATAGTATATAGCGTTATACGTTGTAACGTTATACTACATAACGTTATACATTGTAACGGTGTACTACATAACGTTATACGTTATATCGCAATACTATACAACGTTATACGTTATATCCTAATGGTATATAACGTTATACGTTATTTTGTAATAGTATATAACGTTATACGTTATTTTGCAATAATATAAAACGTTATACGTTATTTTGTAATAGTATATAACGTTATACGTTATATCGTAATGGTATATAACGTTATACGTTATATCGTTATAGTATATAACGTTATACGTTGTAACGTTGTACTACATAACGTTATACGTTGTAACGGTATACTACATAACGTTATACGTTATATCGTAATAGTATATAACGATATACGTTGTAACGTTATACTACGTAACGTAATACGTTATATCGTTATAGTATACGACGTTATAAGTTGTAACGGTATGCTACATAGCGTTATACGTTATATGATAATAGTGTACAACGTTATACGTTATATCGTAATGCTATATAACGTTATACGTTATTTTGTAATAGTTTATAACGTTATACGTTATTTTGTAATAGTTTATAACGTTATACGTTATATCGTAATAATATACAACGTTATACCTTATATAGCAATAGGATCTAACGTTATACGTTATATCGAGATAGTATATAACGTTATACGTTGTAACGGTATACCACAGAACGCTATGCGTTGTATGGTAATAGTATACAACGTTATACGTTATATCGTAATGCTATACAACGTTATACGTTATTTTCTAATAGTATATAACGTTATACGTTACCTCGTAATAGTATATAACGTTATACGTTATGTCGTAATACTATACAACGTTATACGTTATATCGTAATGCTATAGAACGTTATACGGTATTTTGTAATAGTATATAACGTTATACGTTATATCGTTATAGTATATAACGTTATACGTTATATCGTAATAGTATATAACGTTATACGTTATTTTGTAATAGTATATAACGTTATACGTTATAACGTAATGGTATTTAACGTTATACCTTATATCGTTATAGTATATAGCGTTATACGTTGTAACGTTATACTACATAACGTTATACATTGTAACGGTGTACTACATAACGTTATACGTTATATCGCAATACTATACAACGTTATACGTTATATCCTAATGGTATATAACGTTATACGTTATATCGTTATAGTATATAACGTTATACGTTATATCGTAATAGTATACAACGTTATAAGCTGTAACGGTATGCTACGTAGCGTTATACGTTATATGATAATAGTGTACCACGTTATACGTTATATCGTAATGCTATAGAGCGTTATACGTTATTTTGTAATAGTATATAACGTTATACGTTATATCGTTATAGTATATAACGCTATACGTTATATCGTTAAGGTATATAACGTTATACGTTATTTTGTAATAGTATATAACGTTATACGTTATTTTGCAATAATATAAAACGTTATACGTTATTTTGTAATAGTATATAACGTTATACGTTATATCGTAATGGTATATAACGTTATACGTTATATCGTTATAGTATATAACGTTACACGTTGTAACGTTGTTCTACATAACGTTATACGTTGTAACGGTATACTACATAACGTTATACGTTGTAACGGTATACTACATAACGTTATACGTTATATCGTAATAGAATACAACGTTATACGTTATATCGTAATGCTATATAACGTTATAGGTTATTTTGTAATAGTATATAACGTTATACGTTATTTTGTAATAGTATATAACGTTATACGTTATATAGCAATAGGATCTAACGTTATACGTTATTTTGTAATAGTATATAACGTTATACGTTATATCGTAATGGTATATAACGTTATACGTTATATCGTTATAGTATATAACGTTATACGTTGTAACGTTGTACTACATAACGTTATACGTTGTAACGGTGTACTACATAACTTTATACGTTATATCGTAATACTATACAACGTTATACGTTATATCGTAATTGTATATAACGTTATACGTTATATAGCAATAGTATCTAACGTTATACGTTATATCGTAATAGTATGTAACGTTATACGTTGTAACGGTATACTACATAACGTTATACGTTATATCGTAATAGTATATAACGATATACGTTGTAACGTTATACTACGTAACGTAATACGTTATATCGTTATAGTATACAACGTTATAAGTTGTAACGGTATGCTACATAGCGTTATACGTTATATGATAATAGTGTACAACGTTATTCGTTATATCGTAATGCTATATAACGTTATACGTTATTTTGTAATAGTTTATAACGTTATACGTTATTTTGTAATAGTTTATAACGTTATACGTTATATCGTAATAATATACAACGTTATACCTTATATAGCAATAGGATCTAACGTTATACGTTATATCGAGATAGTATATAACGTTATACGTTGTAACGGTATACCACAGAACGCTATGCGTTGTATGGTAATAGTATACAACGTTATACGTTATATCGTAATGCTATACAACGTTATACGATATTTTGTAATAGTATATAACGTTATACGTTACCTCGTAATAGTATGTAACGTTATACGTTATATGACAATAGTATACAACGTTATACGTTATATCGTAATGCTATATAACGTTATACGTTATTTTGTAATAGTATATAACGTTATACGTTATTTTGTAATAGTATATAACGTTATACGTTATATCGTAATGGTATATAACGTTATACGTTATATCGTTATGGTATATAGCGTTATACGTTGTAACATTGTACTACATAACGTTATACGTTGTAACGGTGTACTACATAACGTTATACGTTATATCGTAATACTATATAACGTTATACGTTATATCCTAATGGTATATAACGTTATACGTTATATCGTTATAGTATATAACGTTATACGTTATATCGTAATAGTATACAACGTTATACGTTATATAGCAATAGTATCTAACGTTATACGTTATTTTGTAATAGTATACAACGTTATACGTTATATCGTTATAGTATATAGCGTTATACGTTGTAACATTGTACTACATAACGTTATACGTTGTAACGGTGTACTACATAACGTTATACGTTATATCGTAATACTATATAACGTTATACGTTATATCCTAATGGTATATAACGTTATACGTTATATCGTTATAGTATATAACGTTATACGTTATATAGCAATAGTATCTAACGTTATACGTTATTTTGTAATAGTATATAACGTTATACGTTATATCGTAATGGTATTTAACGTTATACCTTATATCGTTATAATATATAGCGTTATACGTTGTAACGTTATACTACATAACGTTATACGTTGTAACGGTGTACTACATAACGTTATACGTTATATCGTAATGCTATATAACGTTATACGTTATTTTGTAACAGTATATAACGTTATACGTTATATCGTAATGGTATTTAACGTTATGCCTTATATCGTTATAGTATATAGCGTTATACGTTGTAACGGTGTACTACATAACGTTATACGTTATATCGTAATACTATACAACGTTATACGTTATATCCTAATGGTATATAACGTTATACGTTATATCGTTAAGGTATATAACGTTATACGTTATTTTGTAATAGTATATAACGTTATACGTTATTTTGTAATACTATATAACGTTATACGTTATTTTGTAATAGTATATAACGTTATACGTTATATCGTAATGGTATATAACGTTATACGTTATATCGTTATAGTATATAGCGTTATACGTTGTAACGTTGTTCTACATATCGTTATACGTTGTAACGGTGTACTACATAACGTTATACGTTATATCGTAATACTATACAACGTTATACGGTATATCGTAATACTATACAACGTTATACGTTATATCGTAATGCTATATAACGTTATAGGTTATTTTGGAATAGTATATAACGCTATACGTTATTTTGTAATAGTATATAACGTTATACGTTATATAGCAATAGGATCTAACGTTATACGTTATATCGTAATAGTATATAACGTTATACGTTATATCGTTATAGTATATAACGTTATACGTTATATCGTTATAGTATATAACGTTATACGTTATGTCGTTATGGTATATAACGTTATACGTTATATCGTAATAGTATACGACGTTATACGTTATATAGCAATAGGATCTAACGTTATACGTTATATCGTAATAGTATATAACGCTATACGTTGTAACGGTATACTACATAACGTTATACGTTGTAACGGTATACTACGTAACGTTATACGTTATATCGTTATAGTATATAACGTTATACGACATATCGTAATAGTATATAACGCTATACGTTGTAACGGTATACTACATAACGTTATACGTTATATCGTAATGCTATATAACGTTATACGTTATTTTGTAATATTATATAACGTTATACGTTTTGTCGTTATGGTATATAACGTTATATGTTATATCGTCATAGTATACGACGTTATACGTTATATAGCTATAGGATCTAACGTTATACGTTATATCATAATAGTATATAACGCTATACGTTGTAACGGTATACTACATAACGTTATACGTTGTAACGGTGTACTACATAACGTTATACGTTATATCGTAATACTATACAACGTTATACGTTATATCGTAATTGTATATAACGTTATACGTTATATAGCAATAGTATCTAACGTTATACGTTTATCGTAATAGTATATAACGTTATACGTTGTAACGGTATACTATATAACGTTATACGTTATATCGTAATAGTATATAACGATATACGTTGTAACGTTATACTACGTAACGTTATACGTTATATCGTTATAGTATATGACGTTATACGTTATATCGTAATAGTATACAACATGATACGTTGTAACGGTATACTACATAGCGTTATACGTTATATGATAATAGTATACAACGTTATACGTTATACCGTAATGCTATATAACGTCATACGTTATTTTATAATGGTATATAACATTATACGTTATTTCGTAATAGTATATAACGTTATACATTATTTTGTAATAGTATATAACGTTATACGTTATATTGTAATGGTATATAACGTTATACCTTATATCGTTATAGTATATAGCGTTATACGTTATATCGTAGTAGTATACAACGTTATAAGTTGTAACGGTATGCTACATAGCGTTATACGTTATATGATAATAGTGTACCCCGTTATACGTTATATCGTAATGCTATATAACGTTATACGTTATTTTGTAATACTATATAACGCTATACGTTATTTTGTAATAGTATATAACGTTATACGTTATATAGCAATAGTATCTAACGTAATACGTTATATCGTAATAGTATACAACGTTATACGTTATATAGCAATAGTATCTAACGTTATACGTTATTTTGTAATAGTTTATAACGTTATACGTTATATCGTAATAATATACAACGTTATACGTTATATTGCAATAGGATCTAACGTTATACGTTATATCGAGATAGTATATAACGTTATACGTTGTAACGGTATACTACAGAACGCTATGCGTTATATGGTAATAGTATACAACGTTATACGTTATATCGTAATGCTATGCAACGTTTTACGTTATTTTGTAATAGTATATAACGTTATACGTTATCTCGTAATAGTATAATACGTTATACGTTATATCGTAATACTATACAACGTTATACGTTATATCGTAATGCTATAGAACGTTATACGGTATTTTGTAATAGTATATAACGTTATACGTTATATCGTTATAGTCTATAACGTTATACGTTATATCGTTATAGTATATAACGTTATACGTTATATCGTTAAGGTATATAACGTAAAACGTTATTTTGTAATAGTATATAACGTTATAGGCTATATCGTTATAGTATATAACGTTATACCTTATATCGTAATAGTATAAAACGTTATACGTTATATCGTTATAGTATATAACGTTATAAGTTATATCGTAATAGTATACAACGTTATTGGGTTATATCGTAATAGTATATAACGTTATAGGTTATATCGTTATAGTATATAACGTTATACGTTATATCGTAATAGTATATAACGTTATACGTTATTTTGTAATAGTATATAACGTTATACGTTATATCGTAATGGTATTTAACGTTATACCTTATATCGTTATAGTATATAGCGTTATACGTTGTAACGTTATACTACATAACGTTATACATTGTAACGGTGTACTACATAACGTTATACGTTATATCGCAATACTATACAACGTTATACGTTATATCCTAATGGTATATAACGTTATACGTTATTTTGTAATAGTATATAACGTTATACGTTATTTTGCAATAATATAAAACGTTATACGTTATTTTGTAATAGTATATAACGTTATACGTTATATCGTAATGGTATATAACGTTATACGTTATATCGTTATAGTATATAACGTTATACGTTGTAACGTTGTTCTACATAACGTTATACGTTGTAACGGTATACTACATAACGTTATACGTTATATCGTAATAGAATACAACGTTATACGTTATATCGTAATGCTATATAACGTTATAGGTTATTTTGTAATAGTATATAACGTTATACGTTATTTTGTAATAGTATATAACGTTATACGTTATATAGCAATAGGATCTAACGTTATACGTTATTTTGTAATAGTATATAACGTTATACGTTATATCGTAATGGTATATAACGTTATACGTTATATCGTTATAGTATATAACGTTATACGTTGTAACGTTGTACTACATAACGTTATACGTTGTAACGGTGTACTACATAACTTTATACGTTATATCGTAATACTATACAACGTTATATGTTATATCGTAATTGTATATAACGTTATACGTTATATAGCAATAGTATCTAACGTTATACGTTATATCGTAATAGTATATAACGTTATACGTTGTAACGGTATACTACATAACGTTATACGTTATATCGTAATAGTATATAACGATATACGTTGTAACGTTATACTACGTAACGTAATACGTTATATCGTTATAGTATACAACGTTATAAGTTGTAACGGTATGCTACATAGCGTTATACGTTATATGATAATAGTGTACAACGTTATACGTTATATCGTAATGCTATATAACGTTATACGTTATTTTGTAATAGTTTATAACGTTATACGTTATTTTGTAATAGTTTATAACGTTATACGTTATATCGTAATAATATACAACGTTATACCTTATATAGCAATAGGATCTAACGTTATACGTTATATCGAGATAGTATATAACGTTATACGTTGTAACGGTATACCACAGAACGCTATGCGTTGTATGGTAATAGTATACAACGTTATACGTTATATCGTAATGCTATACAACGTTATACGTTATTTTCTAATAGTATATAACGTTATACGTTACCTCGTAATAGTATATAACGTTATACGTTATATCGTTATAGTATATAACGTTATACGTTATGTCGTTATGGTATATAACGTTATACGTTATATCGTAATAGTATACGACGTTATACGTTATATAGCAATAGGATCTAACGTTATACGTTATATCGTAATAGTATATAACGCTATACGTTGTAACGGTATACTACATAACGTTATACGTTGTAACGGTATACTACGTAACGTTATACGTTATATCGTTATAGTATATAACGTTATACGACATATCGTAATAGTATATAACGCTATACGTTGTAACGGTATACTACATAACGTTATACGTTATATCGTAATGCTATATAACGTTATACGTTATTTTGTAATATTATATAACGTTATACGCTATGTCGTTATGGTATATAACGTTATATGTTATATCGTAATAGTATACGACGTTATACGTTATATAGCTATAGGATCTAACGTTATACGTTATATCATAATAGTATATAACGCTATACGTTGTAACGGTATACTACATAACGTTATACGTTGTAACGGTGTACTACATAACGTTATACGTTATATCGTAATACTATACAACGTTATACGTTATATCGTAATTGTACATAACGTTATACGTTATATAGCAATAGTATCTAACGTTATACGTTTATCGTAATAGTATATAACGTTATACGTTGTAACGGTATACTATATAACGTTATACGTTATTTCGTAATAGTATATAACGATATACGTTGTAACGTTATACTACGTAACGTTATACGTTATATCGTTATAGTATATAACGTTATACGTTATATCGTAATAGTATACAACATGATACGTTGTAACGGTATACTACATAGCGTTATACGTTATATGATAATAGTATACAACGTTATACGTTATACCGTAATGCTATATAACGTCATACGTTATTTTATAATGGTATATAACATTATACGTTATTTCGTAATAGTATATAACGTTATACATTATTTTGTAATAGTATATAACGTTATACGTTATATTGTAATGGTATATAACGTTATACCTTATATCGTTATAGTATATAGCGTTATACGTTATATCGTAGTAGTATACAACGTTATAAGTTGTAACGGTATGCTACATAGCGTTATACGTTATATGATAATAGTGTACCCCGTTATACGTTATATCGTAATGCTATATAACGTTATACGTTATTTTGTAATACTATATAACGCTATACGTTATTTTGTAATAGTATATAACGTTATACGTTATATAGCAATAGTATCTAACGTAATACGTTATATCGTAATAGTATACAACGTTATACGTTATATAGCAATAGTATCTAACGTTATACGTTATTTTGTAATAGTTTATAACGTTATACGTTATATCGTAATAATATACAACGTTATACGTTATATTGCAATAGGATCTAACGTTATACGTTATATCGAGATAGTATATAACGTTATACGTTGTAACGGTATACTACAGAACGCTATGCGTTATATGGTAATAGTATACAACGTTATACGTTATATCGTAATGCTATACAACGTTATACGTTATTTTGTAATAGTATATAACGTTATACGTTATCTCGTAATAGTATATTACGTTATACGTTATATCGTAATACTATACAACGTTATACGTTATATCGTAATGCTATAGAACGTTATACGGTATTTTGTAATAGTATATAACGTTATACGTTATATCGTTATAGTCTATAACGTTATACGTTATATCGTTATAGTATATAACGTTATACGTTATATCGTTAAGGTATATAACGTAAAACGTTATTTTGTAATAGTATATAACGTTATAGGCTATATCGTTATAGTATATAACGTTATACCTTATATCGTAATAGTATAAAACGTTATACGATATATCGTTATAGTATATAACGTTATAAGTTATATCGTAATAGTATACAACGTTATTGGGTTATATCGTAATAGTATATAACGTTATAGGTTATATCGTTATAGTATATAACGTTATACGTTATATCGTAATAGTATATAACGTTATACGTTATTTTGTAATAGTATATAACGTTATACGTTATATCGTAATGGTATTTAACGTTATACCTTATATCGTTATAGTATATAGCGTTATACGTTGTAACGTTATACTACATAACGTTATACATTGTAACGGTGTACTACATAACGTTATACGTTATATCGCAATACTATACAACGTTATACGTTATATCCTAATGGTATATAACGTTATACGTTATTTTGTAATAGTATATAACGTTATACGTTATTTTGCAATAATATAAAACGTTATACGTTATTTTGTAATAGTATATAACGTTATACGTTATTTTGTAATAGTATATAACGTTATACGTTATATCGTAATGGTATATAACGTTATACGTTATATCGTTATAGTATATAACGTTATACGTTGTAACGTTGTACTATATAACGTTATACGTTGTAACGGTGTACTACATAACTTTATACGTTATATCGTAATACTATACAACGTTATATGTTATATCGTAATTGTATATAACGTTATACGTTATATAGCAATAGTATCTAACGTTATACGTTATATCGTAATAGTATATAACGTTATACGTTGTAACAGTATACTACATAACGTTATACGTTATATCGTAATAGTATATAACGATATACGTTGTAACGTTATACTACGTAACGTAATACGTTATATCGTTATAGTATACAACGTTATAAGTTGTAACGGTATGCTACATAGCGTTATACGTTATATGATAATAGTGTACAACGTTACACGTTATATCGTAATGCTATATAACGTTATACGTTATTTTGTAATAGTTTATAACGTTATACGTTATTTTGTAATAGTTTATAACGTTATACGTTATATCGTAATAATATACAACGTTATACCTTATATAGCAATAGGATCTAACGTTATACGTTATATCGAGATAGTATATAACGTTATACGTTGTAACGGTATACCACAGAACGCTATGCGTTGTATGGTAATAGTATACAACGTTATACGTTATATCGTAATGCTATATAACGTTATACGTTATATCGTAATGCTATAGAACGTTATACGGTATTTTGTAATAGTATATAACGTTATACGTTATATCGTTATAGTATATAACGTTATACGTTATATCGTAATAGTATATAACGTTATACGTTATTTTGTAATAGTATATAACGTTATACGTTATAACGTAATGGTATTTAACGTTATACCTTATATCGTTATAGTATATAGCGTTATAGGTTGTAACGTTATACTACATAACGTTATACATTGTAACGGTGTACTACATAACGTTATACGTTATATCGCAATACTATACAACGTTATACGTTATATCCTAATGGTATATAACGTTATACGTTATTTTGCAATAATATAAAACGTTATACGTTATTTTGTAATAGTATATAACGTTATACGTTATATCGTAATGGTATATAACGTTATACGTTATATCGTTATAGTATATAACGTTACACGTTGTAACGTTGTTCTACATAACGTTATACGTTGTAACGGTATACTACATAACGTTATACGTTGTAACGGTATACTACATAACGTTATACGTTATATCGTAATAGAATACAACGTTATACGTTATATCGTAATGCTATATAACGTTATAGGTTATTTTGTAATAGTATATAACGTTATACGTTATTTTGTAATAGTATATAACGTTATACGTTATATCGTTATAGTATATAACGTTATACGTTGTAACGTTGTACTACATAACGTTATACGTTGTAACGGTGTACTACATAACTTTATACGTTATATCGTAATACTATACAACGTTATACGTTATATCGTAATTGTATATAACGTTATACGTTATATAGCAATAGTATCTAACGTTATACGTTATATCGTAATAGTATATAACGTTATACGTTGTAACGGTATACTACATAACGTTATACGTTATATCGTAATAGTATATAACGATATACGTTGTAACGTTATACTACGTAACGTAATACGTTATATCGTTATAGTATACAACGTTATAAGTTGTAACGGTATGCCACATAGCGTTATACGTTATATGATAATAGTGTACAACGTTATACGTTATATCGTAATGCTATATAACGTTATACGTTATTTTGTAATAGTTTATAACGTTATACGTTATTTTGTAATAGTTTATAACGTTATACGTTATATCGTAATAATATACAACGTTATACCTTATATAGCAATAGGATCTAACGTTATACGTTATATCGAGATAGTATATAACGTTTTACGTTGTAACGGTATACCACAGAACGCTATGCGTTGTATGGTAATAGTATACAACGTTATACGTTATATCGTAATGCTATACAACGTTATACGTTATTTTCTAATAGTATATAACGTTATACGTTACCTCGTAATAGTATATAACGTTATACGTTATATCGTAATACTATACAACGTTATACGTTATATCGTAATGCTCTAGAACGTTATACGGTATTTTGTAATAGTATATAACGTTATACGTTGTAACGTTGTACTACATAACGTTATACGTAGTAACGGTGTACTACATAACGTTATACGTTATATGATAATAGTATGCATCGTTATACGTTATATCGTAATGCTATATAACGTTATACGTTATTTTGTAATAGTATATAACGTTATACGTTATTTTGTAATAGTATATAACGTTATACGTTATATAGCAATAGGATCTAACGTTAAACGTTATATCGTAATAGTATATAACGTTATACGTTATATCGTTATAGTATATAACGTTATACGTTATATCGTAATGGTATATAACGTTATACGTTATATTGTTATAGTATATAACGCTATACGTTGTAACGGTATACTACATAACGTTATACGTTATATCGTAATGCTATATAACGTTATACGATATTTTGTAATATTATATAACGTTATACGTTATTTTGTAATAGTATATAACGTTATACGTTATATCGTAATGGTATATAACGTTATACGTTATATTGTTATAGTATATAACGTTATACGTTGTAACGATGTACTACATAACGTTATACGTAGTAACGGTGTACTACATAACGTTATACGTTATATGATAATAGTATACAACGTTATACGTTATATCGTAATGCTATATAACGTTATACGTTATTTTGTAATAGTATATAACGTTATACGTTATTTTGTAATAGTATATAACGTTATACGTTATATAGCAATAGGATCTAACGTTAAACGTTATATCGTAATAGTATATAACGTTATACGTTATATCGTTATAGTATATAACGTTATACGTTATATCGTTATAGTATATAGCTTTATACGTTATGTCGTTATGGTATATAACGTTATACGTTATATCGTAATAGTATACGACGTTATACGTTATATAGCAATAGGATCTAACGTTATACGTTATATCGTAATAGTATATAACGCTATACGTTGTAACGGTATACTACATAACGTCATACGTTGTAACGGTATACTACGTAACGTTATACGTTATATCGTTATAGTATATAATGTTATACGTTATATCGTTATAGTATATAACGTTATACGTTGTAACGGTGTACTACATAACGTTACACGTTGTAACGGTGTACTACATAACGTTATACGTTATATCGTAATGCTATACAACGTTATACGTTATTTTGTAATAGTATATAACGTTATACGTTACCTCGTAATGGTATATAACGTTATAAGTTATATCGTAATACTATACAACGTTATACGTTATATCGTAATGCTATATAATGTTATACGTTATATCGTTATAGTATATAACGTTATACGTTATATCGTTAAGGTATATAACGTTATACGTTATTTTGTAATAGTTTATAACGTTATACGTTATATCGCAATAATATACAACGTTATACCTTATATAGCAATAGGATCTAACGTTATACGTTATATCGAGATAGTATATAACGTTATACGTTGTAACGGTATACCACAGAACGCTATGCGTTGTATGGTAATAGTATACAACGTTATACGTTATATCGTAATGCTATACAACGTTATACGTTATTTTCTAATAGTATATAACGTTATACGTTACCTCGTAATAGTATATAACGTTATACGTTATATCGTAATACTATACAACGTTATACGTTATATCGTAATGCTCTAGAACGTTATACGGTATTTTGTAATAGTATATAACGTTATACGTTGTAACGTTGTACTACATAACGTTATACGTAGTAACGGTGTACTACATAACGTTATACGTTATATGATAATAGTATGCATCGTTATACGTTATATCGTAATGCTATATAACGTTATACGTCATTTTGTAATAGTATATAACGTTATACGTTATTTTGTAATAGTATATAACGTTATACGTTATATAGCAATAGGATCTAACGTTAAACGTTATATCGTAATAGTATATAACGTTATACGTTATATCGTTATAGTATATAACGTTATACGTTATATCGTAATGGTATATAACGTTATACGTTATATTGTTATAGTATATAACGCTATACGTTGTAACGGTATACTACATAACGTTATACGTTATATCGTAATGCTATATAACGTTATACGATATTTTGTAATATTATATAACGTTATACGTTATTTTGTAATAGTATATAACGTTATACGTTATATCGTAATGGTATATAACGTTATACGTTATATTGTTATAGTATATAACGTTATACGTTGTAACGATGTACTACATAACGTTATACGTAGTAACGGTGTACTACATAACGTTATACGTTATATGATAATAGTATACAACGTTATACGTTATATCGTAATGCTATATAACGTTATACGTTATTTTGTAATAGTATATAACGTTATACGTTATTTTGTAATAGTATATAACGTTATACGTTATATAGCAATAGGATCTAACGTTAAACGTTATATCGTAATAGTATATAACGTTATACGTTATATCGTTATAGTATATAACGTTATACGTTATATCGTTATAGTATATAGCTTTATACGTTATGTCGTTATGGTATATAACGTTATACGTTATATCGTAATAGTATACGACGTTATACGTTATATAGCAATAGGATCTAACGTTATACGTTATATCGTAATAGTATATAACGCTATACGTTGTAACGGTATACTACATAACGTTATACGTTGTAACGGTATACTACGTAACGTTATACGTTATATCGTTATAGTATATAATGTTATACGTTATATCGTTATAGTATATAACGTTATACGTTGTAACGGTGTACTACATAACGTTACACGTTGTAACGGTGTACTACATAACGTTATACGTTATATCGTAATGCTATACAACGTTATACGTTATTTTGTAATAGTATATAACGTTATACGTTACCTCGTAATGGTATATAACGTTATAAGTTATATCGTAATACTATACAACGTTATACGTTATATCGTAATGCTATATAATGTTATACGTTATATCGTTATAGTATATAACGTTATACGTTATATCGTTAAGGTATATAACGTTATACGTTATTTTGTAATAGTATATAACGTTATACGTTATTTTGTAATACTATATAACGTTATACGTTATTTTGTAATAGTATATAACGTTATACGTTATATCGAAATGGTATATAACGTTATACGTTATATCGTTATAGTATATAACGTTATACGTTGTAACGAGGTTCTACATAACGTTATACGTTGTAACGGTATACTACATAACGTCATACGTTATATCGTAATAGAATACAACGTTATACGTTATATCGTAATGCTATACAACGTTATACGTTTTATCGTAATGCTATATAACGTTATACGTTATTTTGTAATAGTATATAACGTTATACGTTATTTTGTAATAGTATATAACGTTATACGTTATATCGTAATGGTATATAACGTTATACGTTATAGCGTTATAGTATATAACGTTATACGTTGTAACGTTGTACTACATAATGTTATACGTTGTAACGGTGTACTACATAACGTTATACGTTATATCGTAGTACTATACAACGTTATACGTTATATCTTAATGGTATATAACGTTATATGTTATATCGTTACAGTATATAACGTTAAACGTTATATCGTTAAGGTATATAACGTTATACGTTATTTTGTAATAGTATATAACGTTATACGTTATATTGTAATACTATATAACGTTACACGTTATTTTGTAATAGTATATAACGTTATACGTTATATCGTGGTATTATACAAAGTTATACGTTATTATGTAATAGTATATAACGTTATACGTTATATCGTAATACCAGATAACGTTATACGTTATATCGTAATAGTATATAACGTTATACGTTGTAACGGTATACTACATAACGTTATACGTTATATCGTAAGAGAATACAACGTTATACGTTATATCGTAATGCTATATAACGTTATACGTTATTTTGTAATAGTATATAACGTCATACGTTATTTTGTAATAGTATATATCGTTATACGTTATATAGCAATAGGATCTAACGTTATACGTTATATTGTAATAGTATATAACGTTATACGTTATATCGTTATAGTATATAACGTTATACGTTATTTCGTTATAGTATATAACGTTATACGTTATTTTGTAATAGTATATAACGTTATACGTTATTTTGTAATAGTATATAACGTTATACGTTATATAGCAATAGGATCTAACGTTAAACGTTATATCGTAATAGTATATAACGTTATACGTTATATCGTTATAGTATATAACGTTATACGTTATATCGTTATAGTATATAGCTTTATACGTTATGTCGTTATGGTATATAACGTTATACGTTATATCGTAATAGTATACGACGTTATACGTTATATAGCAATAGGATCTAACGTTATACGTTATATCGTAATAGTATATAACGCTATACGTTGTAACGGTATACTACATAACGTTATACGTTGTAACGGTATACTACGTAACGTTATACGTTATATCGTTATAGTATATAATGTTATACGTTATATCGTTATAGTATATAACGTTATACGTTGTAACGGTGTACTACATAACGTTACACGTTGTAACGGTGTACTACATAACGTTATACGTTATATCGTAATGCTATACAACGTTATACGTTATTTTGTAATAGTATATAACGTTATACGTTACCTCGTAATGGTATATAACGTTATAAGTTATATCGTAATACTATACAACGTTATACGTTTTATCGTAATGCTATATAATGTTATACGTTATATCGTTATAGTATATAACGTTATACGTTATATCGTTAAGGTATATAACGTTATACGTTATTTTGTAATAGTATATAACGTTATACGTTATTTTGTAATACTATATAACGTTATACGTTATTTTGTAATAGTATATAACGTTATACGTTATATCGAAATGGTATATAACGTTATACGTTATATCGTTATAGTATATAACGTTATACGTTGTAACGAGGTTCTACATAACGTTATACGTTGTAACGTTGTTCTACATAACGTTATACGTTGTAACGGTATACTACATAACGTTATACGTTATATCGTAATAGAATACAACGTTATACGTTATATCGTTATGCTATATAACGTTATAGGTTATTTTGTAATAGTATATAACGTTATACGTTATTTTGTAATACTATATAACGTTTTACGTTATTTTGTAATAGTATATAACGTTATACGTTATATAGCAATAGGCTCTAACGTTAAACGTTATATCGTAATAGTATATAACGTTATACGTTATATCGTAATGGTATATAGCGTTATACGTTGTAACGTTGTACTGCATAACGTTATACGTTGTAACGGTGTACTACATAACGTTATACGTTATATCGTAATACCATACAACGTTATACGTGATATGATAATGGTATATAACGTTATATGTTATATCGTTCTAGTATATAACGTTATACGTTATATCGTTATAGTATATAACGTTATACGTTGTAACGGTGTACTACATAACGTTATACGTTATATCGTAATACCATACAACGTTATACGTGATATGATAATGGTATATAACGTTATACGTTATATCGTTCTAGTATATAACGTTATACGTTATTTTCTAATAGTATATAACGTTATACGTTATATCGTTTTAGTATATAACGTTATACGTTATATCGTTATAGTATATAACGTTATACGTTATATCGTTAAGGTATATAACGTTATACGTTATTTTGTAATAGTATATAACGTTATACGTTATTTTGCAATACTATATAACGTTATACGTTATTTTGTAATAGTATATAACGTTATACGTTATATCGTAATGGTATATAACGTTATACGTTATATCGTTATAGTATATAACGTTATACGTTATGTCGTTATGGTATATAACGTTATACGGTATATCGTAATAGTAAACGACGTTATACGTTATATAGGAATAGGATCTAACGTTATACGTTATATCGTAATAGTATATAACGCTATACGTTGTAACGGTATACTACATAACGTTATACGTTGTAACGGTATACTACGTAACGTTATACGTTATATTGTAATACTATATAACGTTACACGTTATTTTGTAATAGTATATAACGCTATACGTTATATCGTGGTATTATACAACGTTATACGTTATTATGTAATAGTATACAACGTTATACGTTATATCATAATGCTATATAATGTTATACGTTATGTTGTAATAGTATATAACGTTATACGTTATATTGTAATACTATATAACGTTATACGTTATTTTGTAATAGTATGTAACGTTATACGTTATATCGTAATGGTATATAACGTTATACGTTATATCGTTATAGTATATAACGTTATACGTTGTAACGTTGTTCTACATAACGTTATACGTTGTAACGGTATACTACATAACGTTATACGTTATATCGTAATAGAATACAACGTTATACGTTATATCGTAATGCTATATAACGTTATAGGTTATTTTGTAATAGTATATAACGTTATACGTTGTTTTGTAATACTATATAACGTTATACGTTATTTTGTAATAGTATATAACGTTATACGTTATATAGCAATAGGATCTAACGTTAAACGTTATATCGTAATAGTATATAACGTTATACGTTATATCGTTATAGTATATAACGTTATACGTTATATCGTAATGGTATATAACGGTATACGTTATATCGTGATGGTATATAACGTTATACGTTATATCGTAATAGTATATAACGTTATTCGTTGTAACGTTGTTCTACATAACGTTATACGTTGTAACGGTATACTACATAACGTTATACGTTATATCGTAATAGAATACAACGTTATACGTTATATCGTAATGCTATATAACGTGATAGGTTATTTTGTAACAGTATATAACGTTATACGTTATTTTGTAATAGTATATAACGTTATACGTTATATAGCAATAGGATCTAACGTTAAACGTTATATCGTAATAGTATATAACGTTATACGTTATATCGTTATAGTATATAACGTTATACGTTATATCGTAATTGTATATAACGTTATACGTAATATCGTAATTGTATATAACGTTATACGTTATATCGTTATAGTATATAACGTTATACGTTATATCGTTATGGTATATAACGTTATACGTTATATCGTAATAGTATACAACGTTATACGATATATAGCAATAGGATCTAACGTTATACGTTATATCGTTATAGTATATAGCGTTATACGTTGTAACGTTGTACTGCATAACGTTATACGTTGTAACGGAGTACTACATAACGTTATACGTTATATCGTAATACCATACAACGTTATACGTGATATGATAATGGTATATAACGTTATACGTTATATCGTTCTAGTATATAACGTTATACGTTATATCGTTATAGTATATAACGTTATACGTTATATCGTTATAGTATATAACGTTATACGTTATATCGTTAAGGTATATAACGTTATACGTTATTTTGTAATAGTATATAACGTCATACGTTATTTTGCAATACTATATAACGTTATACGTTATTTTGTAATAGTATATAACGTTATACGTTATATCGTAATGGTATATAACGTTATACGTTATATCGTTATAGTATATAACGTTATACGTTGTAACGTTGTTCTACATAACGTTATACGTTGTAACGGTATACTACATAACGTTATACGTTATATCGTAATAGAATACAACGTTATACGTTATATCGTAATAGTATATAACGTTATACGTTATATCGTTATAGTATATAACGTTATACGTTATATCGTTATAGTATATAACGTTATACGTTATGTCGTTATGGTATATAACGTTATATGTTATATCGTAATAGTATATAACGATATACGTTGTAACGTTATACTACGTAACGTTATACGTTATATCGTTATAGTATATAACGTTATACGTTATATCGTAATAGTATACAACATGATACGTTGTAACGGTATACTACATAGCGTTATACGTTATATGATAATAGTATACAACGTTATACGTTATATCGTAATGCTATATAACGTCATACGTTATTTTATAATAATATATAACATTATACGTTATTTCGTAATAGTATATAACGTTATACGTTATTTTGTAATAGTATATCACGTTATACGTTATATTGTAATGGTATATAACGTTATACCTTATATCGTTATAGTATATAGCGTTATACGTTGTAAAGTTATACTACATAACGTTATACGTTGTAACGGTGTACTATATAACGTTATACGTTATATCGTAATACTATACAACGTTATACGTTATATCCTAATGGTATATAACGTTATACGTTATATCGTTATAGTATATAACGTTATACGTTATATCGTAATAGTATACAACGTTATAAGTTGTAACGGTATGCTACATAGCGTTATACGTTATATGATAATAGTGTACCACGTTATACGTTATATCGTAATGCTATATAACGTTATACGTTATTTTGTAATAGTATATAACGCTATACGTTATTTTGGAATAGTATATGACGTTATACGTTATATAGCAATAGTATCTAACGTTAAACGTTATATCGTAATAGCATATAACGTTATACGTTATATCGTTATAGTATATAACGTTATACGTTATATCGTAATGGTATATAACGGTATACGTTATATCGTGATGGTATATAACGTTATACGTTATATCGTTATAGTATATAACGTTATTCGTTGTAACGTTGTTCTACATAACGTTATACGTTGTAACGGTATACTACATAACGTTATACGTTATATCGTAATAGAATACAACGTTATACGTTATATCGTAATGCTATATAACGTTATAGGTTATTTTGTAATAGTATATAACGTTATACGTTATTTTGTAATAGTATATAACGTTATACGTTATATAGCAATAGGATCTAACGTTAAACGTTATATCGTAATAGTATATAACGTTATACGTTATATCGTTATAGTATATAACGTTATACGTTATATCGTAATTGTATATAACGTTATACGTCATATCGTAATTGTATTTAACGTTATACGTTATATCGTTATTGTATATAACGTTATACGTTATATCGTTATGGTATATAACGTTATACGTTATATCGTAATAGTATACAACGTTATACGTTATATAGTAATAGGATCTAACGTTATACGTTATATCGTTATAGTATATAGCGTTATACGTTGTAACGTTGTACTGCATAACGTTATACGTTGTAACGGTGTACTACATAAAGTTATACGTTATATCGTAATACCATACAACGTTATACGTGATATGATAATAGTATATAACGTTATACGTTATATCGTTCTAGTATATAACGTTATACGTTATATCGTTATAGTATATAACGTTATACGTTGTAACGGTGTACTACATAACGTTATACGTTATATCGTAATACCATACAACGTTATACGTGATATGTTAATGGTATATAACGTTATACGTTATATCGTTCTAGTATATAACGTTATACGTTATATTGTAATAGTATATAACGTTATACGTTATATTGTAATAGTATATAACGTTATACGTTATATCGTAATGGTATATAACGTTATACGTTATATCGTTATAGTATATAACGTTATACGTTATGTCGTTATGGTATATAACGTTATACGTTATATCGTAATAGTATACGACGTTATACGTTATATAGGAATAGGATCTAACGTTATACGTTATATCGTAATAGTATATAACGCTATACGTTGTAACGGTATACTACATAACGTTATACGTTGTAACGGTATACTACGTAACGTTATACGTTATAATGTAATACTATATAACGTTACACGTTATTTTGTAATAGTATATAACGTTATACGTTATATCGTGGTATTATACAAAGTTATACGTTATTATGTAATAGTATACAACGTTATACGTTATATCGTAATGCTATATAATGTTATACGTTATGTTGTAATAGTATATAACGTTATACGTTATATTGTAATACTATATAACGTTATACGTTATTTTGTAATAGTATGTAACGTTATACGTTATATCGTAATGGTATATAACGTTATACGTTATATCGTTATAGTATATAACGTTATACGTTGTAACGTTGTTCTACATAACGTTATACGTTGTAACGGTATACTACATAACGTTATACGTTATTTTGTAATAGAATACAACGTTATACGTTATATCGTAATGCTATATAACGTTATAGGTTATTTTGTAATAGTATATAACGTTATACGTTATTTTGTAATACTATATAACGTTATACGTTATTTTGTAATAGTATATAACGTTATACGTTATATAGCAATAGGATCTAACGTTAAACGTTATATCGTAATAGTATATAACGTTATACGTTATATCGTAATGGTATATAACGGTATACGTTATATCGTGATGGTATATAACGTTATACGTTATATCGTTATAGTATATAACGTTATTCGTTGTAACGTTGTTCTACATAACGTTATACGTTGTAACGGTATACTACATAACGTTATACGTTATATCGTAATAGAATACAACGTTATACGTTATATCGTAATGCTATATAATGTTATACGTTATGTTGTAATAGTATATAACGTTATACGTTATATTGTAATACTATATAACGTTATACGTTATTTTGTAATAGTATGTAACGTTATACGTTATATCGTAATGGTATATAACGTTATACGTTATATCGTTATAGTATATAACGTTATACGTTGTAACGTTGTTCTACATAACGTTATACGTTGTAACGGTATACTACATAACGTTATACGTTATATCGTAATAGAATACAACGTTATACGTTATATCGTAATGCTATATAACGTTATAGGTTATTTTGTAATAGTATATAACGTTATACGTTATTTTGTAATAGTATATAACGTTATACGTTATATAGCAATAGGATCTAACGTTAAACGTTATATCGTAATAGTATATAACGTTATACGTTATATCGTTAAGGTATATAACGTTATACGTTATTTTGTAATAGTATATAACGTTATACGTTATTTTGCAATACTATATAACGTTATACGTTATTTTGTAATAGTATATAACGTTATACGTTATATCGTAATGGTATATAACGTTATACGTTATATCGTTATAGTATATAACGTTATACGTTATGTCGTTATGGTATATAACGTTATACGGTATATCGTCATAGTATACGACGTTATACGTTATATAGGAATAGGATCTAACGTTATACGTTATATCGTAATAGTATATAACGCTATACGTTGTAACGGTATACTACATAACGTTATACGTTGTAACGGTATACTACGTAACGTTATACGTTATATTGTAATACTATATAACGTTACACGCTATTTTGTAATAGTATGTAACGTTATACGTTATATCGTAATGGTATATAACGTTATACGTTATATCGTTATAGTATATAACGTTATACGTTGTAACGTTGTTCTACATAACGTTATACGTTGTAACGGTATACTACATAACGTTATACGTTATATCGTAATAGAATACAACGTTATACGTTAAATCGTAATGCTATATAACGTTATAGGTTATTTTGTAATAGTATATAACGTTATACGTTATTTTGTAATACTATATAACGTTATACGTTATTTTGTAATAGTATATAACGTTATACGTTATATAGCAATAGGATCTAACGTTAAACGTTATATCGTAATAGTATATAACGATATACGTTATATCGTTATAGTATATAACGTTATACGTTATATCGTTATAGTATTTAACGTTATACGTTATATCGTAATACTATACAACGTTATACGTTATATCCTAATGGTATATAACGTTATACGTTATATCGTTATAGTATATAACGTTATACGTTATATCGTAATAGTATACAACGTTATAAGTTGTAACGGTATGCTACATAGCGTTATACGTTATATGATAATAGTGTACCACGTTATACGTCATATCGTAATTGTATATAACGTTATACGTTATATCGTTATAGTATATAACGTTATACGTTATATCGTTATGGTATATAACGTTATACGTTATATCGTAATAGTATACAACGTTATACGTTATATAGCAATAGGATCTAACGTTATACGTTATATCGTTATAGTATATAGCGTTATACGTTGTAACGGTGTACTACATAACGTTATACGTTATATCGCAATACTATACAACGTTATACGTTATATCCTAATGGTATATAACGTTATACGTTATATCGTAATGGTATTTAACGTTATAACTTATATCGTTATAGTATATAGCGTTATACGTTGTAACGTTATACTACATAACGATATACATTGTAACGGTGTACTACATAACGTTATACGTTATATCGCAATACTATACAACATTATACGTTATATCCTAATGGTATATAACGTTATACGTTATATCGTTATAGTATATAACGTTATACGTTATATCGTAATAATATACAACGTTATACGTTATATTGCAATAGGGTCTAACGTTATACGTTATATCGAGATAGTATATAACGTTATACGTTGTAACGGTATACTACAGGACGCTATGCATTATATGGTAATAGTATACAACGTTATACGTTATATCGTAATGCTATACAACGTTATTCGTTATTTTGTAATAGTATATAACGTTATACGTTACCTCGTAATAGTATATTACGTTATACGTTATATCGTAATACTATACAACGTTATACGTTATATCGTAATGCTATAGAACGTTATACGGTATTTTGTAATAGTATATAACGTTATACGTTATATCGTTATAGTCTATAACGTTATACGTTATATCGTTATAGTATATAACGTTATACGTTATATCGTTAAGGTATATAACGTTAAACGTTATTTTGTAATAGTATATAACGTTATAGGTTATATCGTTATAGCATATAACGTTGTACGTTATATCGTAATAGTATACAACGTTATTCGTTATATCGTAATAGTATATAACGTTATACGTCATATCGTAATAGTATACAACGTTATACGTTATATAGCAATAGGATCTAACGTTATACGTTATATCGTAATAGTGTATAACGTTATACGTTGTAGCGGTATGCTACATAACGTTATACGTTATATCGTAATATTATATAACGTTATACGTTGTAGCGGTATACTACGTATCGTTATACGTTATATCGTTAAGGTATATAACGTTATACGTTATATCGTTATAGTATATAACGTTATACGTTATTTTGTAATAGTATATAACGTTATACGTTATATCCTAATGGTATTTAACGTTATACCTTATATCGTTATAGTATATAGCGTTATACGTTGTAACGTTATACTACATAACGTTATACGTTATATCGTAATGCTATATAACGTTATACGTTATTTTGTAATAGTATATAACGTTATACGTTATTTTGTAGTAGTATATAACGTTATACGTTATATCGTAATGGTATATAACGTTATACGTCATATCGTAATAGTATACAACGTTATACGTTATATAGCAATAGGATCTAACGTTATACGTTATATCGTAATAGTGTATAACGTTATACGTTGTAGCGGTATGCTACATAACGTTATACGTTATATCGTAATATTATATAACGTTATACGTTGTAGCGGTATACTACGTATCGTTATACGTTATATCGTTAAGGTATATAACGTTATACGTTATATCGTTATAGTATATAACGTTATACGTTGTAACGGTGCAATAAATAACGTTATACGTTATATCGTAATACTATACAACGTTATACGTTATATCGTAATGGTATAGAACGTTATACGTTATATCGTAATGCTATATAACGTTATAGGTTATTTGGTAATAGTATATAATGTTATACGTTATTTTGTAATAGTATATAACGTTATACGTTATTTTGTAATAGTATATAACGTTATATGTTATTTTGTAATAGTATATAACGTTATACGTTATATCGTAATGGTATATAACGTTATACGTTATATCGTTATAGTCTATAGCGTTATACGTTGTAACGTTGTACTACATAACGTTATACGTTGTAACGGTGTACTACATAACGTTATACGTTATATCGTAATACTATACAACGTTATACGTTATATCGAAATGGTATAGAACGTTATACGTTATATCGTTATAGTATATAACGTTATATGTTATATCGTTAAGGTATATAACGTTATACGTTATATCGTAATAGTATATAACGTTATACGTTATTTTGTAATAGTATATAACGTTATACGTTATATCGTAATGGTATTTAACGTTATACCTTATATCGTTATAGTATATAACGTTATACGTTGTAACGTTATACTACATAACGTTATACATTGTAACGTTGTACTACATAACGTTATACGTTGTAACGGTGTACTACATAACGTTATACATTGTAACGGTGTACTACATAACGTTATACGTTATATCGTAATACTATACAACGTTATACGTTATATCGAAATGGTATAGAACGTTATACGTTATATCGTTATAGTATATAACGTTATATGTTATATCGTTAAGGTATATAACGTTATACGTTACATCGTAATAGTATACAACGTTATACGTTATATAGCAATAGTATCTAACGTTATACGTTATTTTGTAATAGTATATAACGTTATACGTTATATCGTAATAATATACAACGTTATAGGTTATAGTGCAATAGGATCTAACGTTATACGTTATATCGTAATAGTATATAACGTTATACGTTGTAACGGTATACTACATAACGCTATACGTTATATGATAATAGTATACAACGTTATACGTTATATCGTAATGCTATACAACGTTATACGTTATTTTGTAATAGTATATAACGTTATACGTTACCTCGTAATAGTATATAACGTTATTCGTTATATGATAATAGTATACAACGTTATACGCTATATCGTAATGCTATAGAACGTTATACGTTATTTTGAAATAGTATATAACGTTATACGTTATATCGTTATAGTATATAACGTTATATGTTATATCGTTAAGGTATATAACGTTATACGTTATATCGTAATAGTATATAACGTTATACGTTATTTTGTAAGAGTATATAACGTTATACGTTATATCGTAATGGTATTTAACGTTATACATTATATCGTTATAGTGTATAGCGTTATACGTTGTAACGTTATACTACATAACGTTATACATTGTAACGGTGTACTACATAACGTTATACGTTATATCGTAATACTATACAACGTTATACGTTATATCGAAATGGTATAGAACGTTATACGTTATATCGTAATGCTATATAACGTTATAGGTTATTTTGTAATAGTATATAACGTTATACGTTATTTTGTAATAGTATATAACGTTATACGTTATATAGCAATAGTATATAACGTTATACGTTATATCGTAATAGTATACAACGTTATTCGTTATATCGTAATAGTATATAACGTTATAGGTTATATCGTTATAGTATATAACGTTATACGTTATATCGTTATAGTATATAACGTTATACGTTATATCGTAATAGTATATAACGTTATACGTTATTTTGTAATAGTATATAACGTTATACGTTATATCGTAATGGTATTTAACGTTATACCTTATATCGTTATAGTATATAGCGTTATACGTTGTAACGTTATACTACATAACGTTATACATTGTAACGGTGTACTACATAACGTTATACGTTATATCGCAATACTATACAAAGTTATACGTTATATCCTAATGGTATATAACGTTATACGTTATATCGTTATAGTATATAACGTTATACGTTATATCGTAATAGTATACAACGTTATAAGTTGTAACGGTATGCTACGTAGCGTTATACGTTATATGATAATAGTGTACCACGTTATACGTTATATCGTAATGCTATATAACGTTATACGTTATTTTGTAATAGTATATAACGTTATACGTTATTTTGTAATAGTATATAACGTTATACGTTATATAGCAATAGTATCTAACGTTATACGTTATATCGTAATAGTGTATAACGTTATACGTTGTAGCGGTATGCTACAAAACGTTATACGTTATATCGTAATATTATATAACGTTATACGTTGTAGCGGTATACTACGTAACGTTATATGTTATTTCGTTATAGTATATAACGTTATACGTTATATCGTAATAGTATACAACGTTATACGCTATATAGCAATAGTATATAACGTTATACGTTATATCGTTATAGTATATGACGTTATACGTTATATCGTTAAGGTATATAACGTTAAAGGTTATTTTGTAATAGTATATAATGTTATACGTTATTTTGTAATACTATATAACGTTATACGTTATTTTGTAATAGTATATAACGTTATGCGTTATATCGTAATGGTATATAACGTTATACGTTATATCGTTATAGTATATAGCGTTATACGATGTAACGGTGCAATAAATAACGTTATACGTTATATCGTAATACTATACAACGTTATACGTTATATCGTAATGGTATAGAACGTTATACGTTATATCGTAATGCTATATAACGTTATAGGTTATTTGGTAATAGTATATAACGTTATACGTTATTTTGTAATACTATATAACGTTATACGTTATTTTGTAATAGTATATAACGTTATACGTTATATAGCAATAGGATCTAACGTTAAACGTTATATCGTAATAGTATATAACGATATACGTTATATCGTTATAGTATATAACGTTATACGTTATATCGTTATAGTATTTAACGTTATACGTTATATCGTAATACTATACAACGTTATACGTTATATCCTAATGGTATATAACGTTATACGTTATATCGTTATAGTATATAACGTTATACGTTATATCGTAATAGTATACAACGTTATAAGTTGTAACGGTATGCTACATAGCGTTATACGTTATATGATAATAGTGTACCACGTTATACGTCATATCGTAATTGTATATAACGTTATACGTTATATCGTTATAGTATATAACGTTATACGTTATATCGTTATGGTATATAACGTTATACGTTATATCGTAATAGTATACAACGTTATACGTTATATAGCAATAGGATCTAACGTTATACGTTATATCGTTATAGTATATAGCGTTATACGTTGTAACGGTGTACTACATAACGTTATACGTTATATCGCAATACTATACAACGTTATACGTTATATCCTAATGGTATATAACGTTATACGTTATATCGTAATGGTATTTAACGTTATAACTTATATCGTTATAGTATATAGCGTTATACGTTGTAACGTTATACTACATAACGATATACATTGTAACTGTGTACTACATAACGTTATACGTTATATCGCAATACTATACAACATTATACGTTATATCCTAATGGTATATAACGTTATACGTTATATCGTTATAGTATATAACGTTATACGTTATATCGTAATAATATACAACGTTATACGTTATATTGCAATAGGGTCTAACGTTATACGTTATATCGAGATAGTATATAACGTTATACGTTGTAACGGTATACTACAGGACGCTATGCATTATATGGTAATAGTATACAACGTTATACGTTATATCGTAATGCTATACAACGTTATTCGTTATTTTGTAATAGTATATAACGTTATACGTTACCTCGTAATAGTATATTACGTTATACGTTATATCGTAATACTATACACCGTTATACGTTATATCGTAATGCTATAGAACGTTATACGGTATTTTGTAATAGTATATAACGTTATACGTTATATCGTTATAGTCTATAACGTTATACGTTATATCGTTATAGTATATAACGTTATACGTTATATCGTTAAGGTATATAACGTTAAACGTTATTTTGTAATAGTATATAACGTTATAGGTTATATCGTTATAGCATATAACGTTGTACGTTATATCGTAATAGTATACAACGTTATTCGTTATATCGTAATAGTATATAACGTTATACGTTATATCGTTATAGTATATAACGTTATACGTTATATCGTTATAGTATATAACGTTATACGTTATATCGTAATAGTATATAACGTTATACGTTATTTTGTAATAGTATATAACGTTATACGTTATATCCTAATGGTATTTAACGTTATACCTTATATCGTTATAGTATATAGCGTTATACGTTGTAACGTTATACTACATAACGTTATACGTTATATCGTAATGCTATATAACGTTATACGTTATTTTGTAATAGTATATAACGTTATACGTTATTTTGTAGTAGTATATAACGTTATACGTTATATCGTAATGGTATATAACGTTAAACGTCATATCGTAATAGTATACAACGTTATACGTTATATAGCAATAGGATCTAACGTTATACGTTATATCGTAATAGTGTATAACGTTATACGTTGTAGCGGTATGCTACATAACGTTATACGTTATATCGTAATATTATATAACGTTATACGTTGTAGCGGTATACTACGTATCGTTATACGTTATATCGTTAAGGTATATAACGTTATACGTTATATCGTTATAGTATATAACGTTATACGTTGTAACGGTGCAATAAATAACGTTATACGTTATATCGTAATACTATACAACGTTATACGTTATATCGTAATGGTATAGAACGTTATACGTTATATCGTAATGCTATATAACGTTATAGGTTATTTGGTAATAGTATATAATGTTATACGTTATTTTGTAATAGTATATAACGTTATACGTTATTTTGTAATAGTATATAACGTTATATGTTATTTTGTAATAGTATATAACGTTATACGTTATATCGTAATGGTATATAACGTTATACGTTATATCGTTATAGTCTATAGCGTTATACGTTGTAACGTTGTACTACATAACGTTATACGTTGTAACGGTGTACTACATAACGTTATACGTTATATCGTAATACTATACAACGTTATACGTTATATCGAAATGGTATAGAACGTTATACGTTATATCGTTATAGTATATAACGTTATATGTTATATCGTTAAGGTATATAACGTTATACGTTATATCGTAATAGTATATAACGTTATACGTTATTTTGTAATAGTATATAACGTTATACGTTATATCGTAATGGTATTTAACGTTATACCTTATATCGTTATAGTATATAACGTTATACGTTGTAACGTTATACTACATAACGTTATACATTGTAACGTTGTACTACATAACGTTATACGTTGTAACGGTGTACTACATAACGTTATACATTGTAACGGTGTACTACATAACGTTATACGTTATATCGTAATACTATACAACGTTATACGTTATATCGAAATGGTATAGAACGTTATACGTTATATCGTTATAGTATATAACGTTATATGTTATATCGTTAAGGTATATAACGTTATACGTTACATCGTAATAGTATACAACGTTATACGTTATATAGCAATAGTATCTAACGTTATACGTTATTTTGTAATAGTATATAACGTTATACGTTATATCGTAATAATATACAACGTTATAGGTTATAGTGCAATAGGATCTAACGTTATACGTTATATCGTAATAGTATATAACGTTATACGTTGTAACGGTATACTACATAACGCTATACGTTATATGATAATAGTATACAACGTTATACGTTATATCGTAATGCTATACAACGTTATACGTTATTTTGTAATAGTATATAACGTTATACGTTACCTCGTAATAGTATATAACGTTATTCGTTATATGATAATAGTATACAACGTTATACGCTATATCGTAATGCTATAGAACGTTATACGTTATTTTGAAATAGTATATAACGTTATACGTTATATCGTTATAGTATATAACGTTATATGTTATATCGTTAAGGTATATAACGTTATACGTTATATCGTAATAGTATATAACGTTATACGTTATTTTGTAATAGTATATAACGTTATACGTTATATCGTAATGGTATTTAACGTTATACATTATATCGTTATAGTGTATAGCGTTATACGTTGTAACGTTATACTACATAACGTTATACATTGTAACGGTGTACTACATAACGTTATACGTTATATCGTAATACTATACAACGTTATACGTTATATCGAAATGGTATAGAACGTTATACGTTATATCGTAATGCTATATAACGTTATAGGTTATTTTGTAATAGTATATAACGTTATACGTTATTTTGTAATAGTATATAACGTTATACGTTATATAGCAATAGTATATAACGTTATACGTTATATCGTAATAGTATACAACGTTATTCGTTATATCGTAATAGTATATAACGTTATAGGTTATATCGTTATAGTATATAACGTTATACGTTATATCGTTATAGTATATAACGTTATACGTTATATCGTAATAGTATATAACGTTATACGTTATTTTGTAATAGTATATAACGTTATACGTTATATCGTAATGGTATTTAACGTTATACCTTATATCGTTATAGTATATAGCGTTATACGTTGTAACGTTATACTACATAACGTTATACATTGTAACGGTGTACTACATAACGTTATACGTTATATCGCAATACTATACAAAGTTATACGTTATATCCTAATGGTATATAACGTTATACGTTATATCGTTATAGTATATAACGTTATACGTTATATCGTAATAGTATACAACGTTATAAGTTGTAACGGTATGCTACGTAGCGTTATACGTTATATGATAATAGTGTACCACGTTATACGTTATATCGTAATGCTATATAACGTTATACGTTATTTTGTAATAGTATATAACGTTATACGTTATTTTGTAATAGTATATAACGTTATACGTTATATAGCAATAGTATCTAACGTTATACGTTATATCGTAATAGTGTATAACGTTATACGTTGTAGCGGTATGCTACAAAACGTTATACGTTATATCGTAATATTATATAACGTTATACGTTGTAGCGGTATACTACGTAACGTTATATGTTATTTCGTTATAGTATATAACGTTATACGTTATATCGTAATAGTATACAACGTTATACGCTATATAGCAATAGTATATAACGTTATACGTTATATCGTTATAGTATATGACGTTATACGTTATATCGTTAAGGTATATAACGTTAAACGTTATTTTGTAATAGTATATAATGTTATACGTTATTTTGTAATACTATATAACGTTATACGTTATTTTGTAATAGTATATAACGTTATGCGTTATATCGTAATGGTATATAACGTTATACGTTATATCGTTATAGTATATAGCGTTATACGATGTAACGGTGCAATAAATAACGTTATACGTTATATCGTAATACTATACAACGTTATACGTTATATCGTAATGGTATAGAACGTTATACGTTATATCGTAATGCTATATAACGTTATAGGTTATTTGGTAATAGTATATAACGTTATACGTTATTTTGTAATAGTATATAACGTTATACGTTATTTTGTAATAGTGTATAACGTTATACGTTATTTTGTAATAGTATATAACGTTATACGTTATATCGTAATGGTATATAACGTTATACGTTATATCGTTATAGTCTATAGCGTTATACGTTGTAACGTTGTACTACATAACGTTATACGTTGTAACGGTGTACCACATAACGTTATACGTTATATCGTAATACTATACAACGTTATACGTTATATCCTAATGGTATATAACGTTATACGTTATATCGTTATAGTATATAACGTTATACGTTATATCGTAATAGTATACAACGTTATACGTTATATAGCAATAGTATCTAACGTTATACGTTATTTTGTAATAGTATATAACGTTATACGTTATATCGTAATAATATACAACGTTATACGTTATAGTGTAATAGGATCTAACGTTATACGTTATATCGTAATAGTATATAACGTTATACGTTGTAACGGTATACTACATAACGCTATACGTTATATGATAATAGTATACAACGTTATACGTTATATCGTAATGCTATACAACGTTATACGTTATTTTGTAATAGTATATAACGTTATACGTTACCTCGTAATAGTATATAACGTTATACGTTATATCGTAATGGTATATAACGTTATACGTTATATCGTTATAGTATATAACGTTATACGTTGTAACGTTGTTCTACATATCGTTATACGTTGTAACGGTGTACTACATAACGTTATACGTTATATCGTAATACTATACAACGTTATACGTTATATCGAAATGGTATAGAACGTTATACGTTATATCGTAATGCTATATAACGTTATAGGTTATTTTGTAATATTATATAACGTTATACGTTATTTTGTAATAGTATATAACGTTATACGTTATATAGCAATAGTATCTAACGTTATACGTTATATCGTAATAGTGTATAACGTTATACGTTGTAGCGGTATGCTACATAACGTTATACGTTATATCGTAATATTATATAACGTTATACGTTGTAGCGGTATACTACGTAACGTTATACGTTATTTCGTTATAGTATATAACGTTATACGTTATATCGTAATAGTATACAACGTTATACGTTATATAGCAATAGTATATAACGTTATACGTTATATCGTTATAGTATATGACGTTATACGTTATATCGTTAAGGTATATAACGTTATACGTTATTTTGTAATAGTATATAACGTTATACGTTATTTTGTAATACTATATAACGTTATACGTTATTTTGTAATAGTATATAACGTTATACGTTATATCGTAATGGTATATAACGTTATACGTTATGTCGTTATGGTATATAACGTTATACGTTGTAACGGTGCAATAAATAACGTTATACGTTATATCGTAATACTATACAACGTTATACGTTATATCGTAATGGTATAGAACGTTATACGTTATATCGTAATGCTATATAACGTTATAGGTTATTTGGTAATAGTATATAACGTTATACGTTATTTTGTAATAGTATATAACGTTATACGTTATTTTGTAATAGTATATAACGTTATACGTTATTTTGTAATAGTATATAACGTTATGCGTTATATCGTAATGGTATATAACGTTATACGTTATATCGTTATAGTCTATAGCGTTATACGTTGTAACGTTGTACTAGATAACGTTATACGTTGTAACGGTGTACCACATAACGTTATACGTTATATCGTAATACTATACAACGTTATACGTTATATAGCAATAGTATCTAACGTTATACGTTATTTTGTAATAGTATATAACGTTATACGTTATATCGTAATAATATACAACGTTATACGTTATAGTGCAATAGGATCTAACGTTATACGTTATATCGTAATAGTATATAACGTTATACGTTGTAACGGTATACTACATAACGCCTTACGTTATATCATAATAGTATAGAACGTTATACGTTATATCGTAATGCTATACAACGTTATACGTTATTTTGTAATAGTATATAACGTTATACGTTACCTCGTAATAGTATATAACGTTATACGTTATATCGTAATGGTATATAACGTTATACGTTATATCGTTATAGTATATAACGATATACGTTGTAACGTTGTTCTACATATCGTTATACGTTGTAACGGTGTACTACATAACGTTATACGTTATATCGTAATACTATACAACGTTATACGTTATATCGAAATGGTATAGAACGTTATACGTTATATCGTAATGCTATATAACGTTATAGGTTATTTTGTAATAGTATATAACGTTATACGTTATTTTGTAATTGTATATAACGTTATACGTTATATAGCAATAGTATATAACGTTATACGTTATATCGTAATAGTATACAACGTTATTCGTTATATCGTAATAATATACAACGTTATACGTTATAGTGCAATAGGATCTAACGTTATACGTTATATCGTAATAGTATATAACGTTATACGTTGTAACGGTATACTACATAACGCTATACGTTATATGATAATAGTATACAACGTTATACGTTATATCGTAATGCTATACAACGTTATACGTTATTTTGTAATAGTATATAACGCTATACGTTATTTTGTAATAGTATATAACGTTATACGTTATATCGTAATGGTATATAACGTTATATCGTTATAGTCTATAGCGTTATACGTTGTAACGTTGTACTACATAACGTTATATGTTGTAACGGTGTACCACATAACGTTATACGTTATATCGTAATACTATACAACGTTATACGTTATATCCTAATGGTATATAACGTTATACGTTATATCGTTATAGTATATAACGTTATACGTTATATCGTTATAGTATATAACGTTATACGTTATATCGTTATAGTATATAACGTTATACGTTATATCGTTATAGTATATAACGTTATACGTTATATCGTAATAGTATACAACGTTATACGTTATATAGCAATAGTATCTAACGTTATACGTTATTTTGTAATAGTATATAACGTTATACGTTATATCGTAATAATATACAACGTTATACGTTATAGTGCAATAGGATCTAACGTTATACGTTATATCGTAATAGTATATAACGTTATACGTTGTAACGGTATACTACATAACGCTATACGTTATATGATAATAGTATACAACGTTATACGTTATATCGTAATGCTATACAACGTTATACGTTATTTTGTAATAGTATATAACGTTATACGTTACCTCGTAATAGTATATAACGTTATACGTTATATCGTAATGGTATATAACGTTATACGTTATATCGTTATAGTATATAACGTTATACGTTGTAACGTTGTTCTACATATCGTTATACGTTGTAACGGTGTACTACATAACGTTATACGTTATATCGTAATACTATACAACGTTAAACGTTATATCGAAATGGTATAGAACGTTATACGTTATATCGTAATGCTATATAACGATATAGGTTATTTTGTAATAGTATATAACGTTATACGTTATTTTGTAATAGTATATAACGTTATACGTTATATAGCAATAGTATATAACGTTATACGTTATATCGTAATAGTATACAACGTTATTCGTTATATCGTAATAGTATATAACGTTATAGGTTATATCGTTATAGTATATAACGTTATACGTTATATCGTTATAGTATATAACGTTATACGCTATATCGTAATAGCATATAACGTTATACGTTATTTTGTAATAGTATATAACGTTATACGTTATATCGTAATGGTATTTAACGTTATACCTTATATCGTTATAGTATATAGCGTTATACGTTGTAACGTTATACTACATAACGTTATACATTGTAACGGTGTACTACATAACGTTATACGTTATATCGCAATACTATACAACGTTATACGTTATATCCTAATGGTATATAACGTTATACGTTATATCGTTATAGTATATAACGTTATACGTTATATCGTAATAGTATATAACGTTATACGTTATTTTGTAATAGTATATAACGTTATACGTTATATCGTAATGCTATATAACGTTATACGTTATATCGTTATAGTCTATAGCGTTATACGTTGTAACGTTGTACTACATAACGTTATACGTTGTAACGGTGTACTACATAACGTTATACGTTATATCGTAATACTATACAACGTTATAAGTTATATCCTAATGGTATATAACGTTATACGTTATATCGTTATAGTATATAACGTTATACGTTATATCGTTATAGTATATAACGTTATACGTTATATCGTAATAGTATACAACGTTATACGTTATATAGCAATAGTATCTAACGTTATACGTTATTTTGTAATAATATATAACGTTATACGTTATATCGTAATAATATACAACGTTATACGTTATAGTGCAATAGGATCTAACGTTATACGTTATATCGTAATAGTATATAACGTTATACGTTGTAACGGTATACTACATAACGCTATACGTTATATGATAATAGTATACAACGTTATACGTTATATCGTAATGCTATACAACGTTATACGTTATTTTGTAATAGTATATAACGTTATACGTTACCTCGTAATAGTATATAACGTTATACGTTATATGATAATAGTATACAACGTTATACGCTATATCGTAATGCTATAGAACGTTATACGTTATTTTGAAATAGTATATAACGTTATACGTTATATCGTTATAGTATATTACGTTATACGTTATATCGTTAAGGTATATAACGTTATACGTTATTCTGTGATAGTGTATAACGTTATACGTTATTTTGTAATACTATATAACGTTATACGTTATTTTGTAATAGCACATAACGTTATACGTTATATCGTAATGGTATATAACGTTATACGTTATATCGTAATGGTATATAACGTTATACGTTATATCGTTATAGTATATAGCGTTATACGTTGTAAAGTTATACTACATAACGTTATACATTGTAACGGTGTACTACATAACGTTATACGTTATATCGCAATACTATACAACGTTATACGTTATATCCTAATGGTATATAACGTTATACGTTATATGATAATAGTATACAACGCTATACGCTATATCGTAATACTATAGAACGTTATACGTTATTTTGAAATAGCACATAACGTTATACGTTATATCGTAATGGTATACAACGTTATACGTTATATCGAAATGGTATACAACGTTATACGTTATATCGTAATGCTATATAACGTTATAGGTTATTTTGTAGTAGTATATAACGTTATACGTTATTTTGTAATAGTATATAACGTTATACGTTATATAGCAATAGGATCTAACGTTATACGTTATATCGTAATAGTATATAGCGTTATACGTTATATCGTTATAGTATATAACGTTATACGTTATATTGTTATAGTATATAACGTTATACGTTATATCGTTATATTATATAACGTTATACGTTATGTCGTTATGGTATATAACGTTATACGTTATTTTGTAATAGTATATAACGTTATACGTTATATCGTAATGGTATTTAACGTTATACCTTATATCGTTATAGTATATAGCGTTATACGTTGTAACGTTATACTACATAACGTTATACATTGTAACGGTGTACTACATAACGTTATACGTTATATCGCTATACTATACAACGTTATACGTTATATCCTAATGGTATATAACGTTATACGTTATATCGTTATAGTATATAACGTTATACGTTATATCGTAATAGTATACAACGTTATAAGTTGTAACGGTATGCTACGTAGCGTTATACGTTATATGATAATAGTGTACCACGTTATACGTTATATCGTAATGCTATATAACGTTATACGTTATTTTGTAATAGTATATAACGTTATACGTTATTTTGTAATAGTATATAACGTTATACGTTATATAGCAATAGTATCTAACGTTATACGTTATATCGTAATAGTATACAACGTTATACGTTATATAGCAATAGTATCTAACGTTATACGTTATTTTGTAATAGTTTATAACGTTATACGTTATATCGTAATAATATACAACGTTATACGTTATATTGCAATAGGATCTAACGTTATACGTTATATCGTTATAGTATATAGCGTTATACGTTGTAACGTTATACTACATAACGTTATACGTTGTAACGGTGTACTACATAACGTTATACGTTATATCGTAATGCTATATAACGTTATACGTTATTTTGTAATAGTATATAACGTTATACGTTATTTTGTAGTAGTATATAACGTTATACGTTATATCGCAATGGTATATAAAGTTACACGTCATATCGTTATAGTATATAACGTTATACGTTATATCGTAATAGTATATAACGTTATACGTTATTTTGTAATAGTATATAACGTTATACGTTACATCGTAATGGTATTTAACGTTATACCTTATATCGTTATAGTATATAACGTTATACGTTGTAACGTTGTACTACATAACGTTATACGTTGTAGCGGTGTACTACATAACGTTATACGTTATATCGTAATACTATACAACGTTAAACGTTATATGGTAATGGTATATAACGTTATATGTTATATCGTAATAGTATACAACGTTATACGTTATATAGCAGTAGGATCTAACGGTATACGTTATATCGTAATAGTGTATAACGTTATACGTTGTAGCGGTATGCTACATAACGTTATACGTTATATCGTAATATTATATAACGTTATACGTTGTAGCGGTATACTACGTAACGTTATACGTTATTTCGTTATAGTATATAACGTTATACGTTATATCGTAATAGTATACAACGTTATACGTTATATAGCAATAGTATATAACGTTATACGTTATATCGTTATAGTATATGACGTTATACGTTACATCGTTAAGGTATATAACGTTATACGTTATTTTGTAATAGTATATAACGTTATACGTTATTTTGTAATACTACATAACGTTATACGTTATTTTGTAATAGTATATAACGTTATACGTTATATCGTTAAGGTATATAACGTTATACGTTATTCTGTGATAGTGTATAACGTTATACGTTATTTTGTAATACTATATAACGTTATACGTTATTTTGTAATAGCACATAACGTTATACGTTATATCGTAATGGTATATAACGTTATACGTTATATCGTAATGCTATATAACGTTATACGTTATATCGTTATAGTATATAGCGTTATACGTTGTAACGTTATACTACATAACGTTATACATTGTAACGGTGAACTACATAACGTTATACGTTATATCGCAATACTATACAACGTTATACGTTATATCCTAATGGTATATAACGTTATACGTTATATGATAATAGTATACAACGCTATACGCTATATCGTAATGCTATAGAACGTTATACGTTATTTTGAAATAGCACATAACGTTATACGTTATATCGTAATGGTATACAACGTTATACGTTATATCGAAATGGTATAGAACGTTATACGTTATATCGTAATGCTATATAACGTTATAGGTTATTTTGTAGTAGTATATAACGTTATACGTTATTTTGTAATAGTATATAACGTTATACGTTATATAGCAATAGGATCTAACGTTATACGTTATATCGTAATAGTATATAACGTTATACGTTATATCGTTATAGTATATAACGTTATACGTTATATTGTTATAGTATATAACGTTATTCGTTATATCGTTATATTATATAACGTTATACGTTATGTCGTTATGGTATATAACGTTATACGTTATTTTGTAATAGTATATAACGTTATACGTTATATCGTAATGGTATTTAACGTTATACCTTATATCGTTATAGTATATAGCGTTATACGTTGTAACGTTATACTACATAACGTTATACATTGTAACGGTGTACTACATAACGTTATACGTTATATCGCTATACTATACAACGTTATACGTTATATCCTAATGGTATATAACGTTATACGTTATATCGTTATAGTATATAACGTTATACGTTATATCGTAATAGTATACAACGTTATAAGTTGTAACGGTATGCTACGTAGCGTTATACGTTATATGATAATAGTGTACAACGTTATACGTTATATCGTAATGCTATATAACGTTATACGTTATTTTGTAATAGTATATAACGTTATACGTTATTTTGTAATAGTATATAACGTTATACGTTATATAGCAATAGTATCTAACGTTATACGTTATATCGTAATAGTATACAACGTTATACGTTATATAGCAATAGTATCTAACGTTATACGTTATTTTGTAATAGTTTATAACGTTATACGTTATATCGTAATAATATACAACGTTATACGTTATATTGCAATAGGATCTAACGTTATACGTTATATCGTTATAGTATATAGCGTTATACGTTGTAACGTTATACTACATAACGTTATACGTTGTAACGGTGTACTACATAACGTTATACGTTATATCGTAATGCTATATAACGTTATACGTTATTTTGTAATAGTATATAACGTTATACGTTATTTTGTAGTAGTATATAACGTTATACGTTATATCGCAATGGTATATAACGTTACACGTCATATCGTTATAGTATATAACGTTATACGTTATATCGTAATAGTATATAACGTTATACGTTATTTTGTAATAGTATATAACGTTATACGTTATATCGTAATGGTATTTAACGTTATACCTTATATCGTTATAGTATATAACGTTATACGTTGTAACGTTGTACTACATAACGTTATACGTTGTAACGGTGTACTACATAACGTTATACGTTATTTTGTAATAGTATATAACGTTATACGTTATATCGTAATGGTATATAACGTTATACGTTATATCGTTATAGTATATAACGTTATACGTTGTAACGGTGCAATAAATAACGTTATACGTTATATCGTAATACTATACAACGTTATACGTTATATCGTAATGGTATAGAACGTTATACGTTATATCGTAATGCTATATAACGTTATAGGTTATTTGGTAATAGTATATAACGTTACACGTTATTTTGTAATAGTATATAACGTTATACGTTATTTTGTAATAGTATATAACGTTATACGTTATTTTGTAATAGTATATAACGTTATACGTTATATAGCAATAGTATATAACGTTATACGTTATATCGTAATAGTATACAACGTTATTCGTTATATCGTAATAGTATATAACGTTATAGGTTATATCGTTATAGTATATAACGTTATACGTTATAACGTTATAGTATATAACGTTATACGTTATATCGTAATAGTATATAACGTTATACGTTATTTTGTAATAGTATATAACGTTATACGTTATATCGTAATGGTATTTAACGTTATACCTTATATCGTTATAGTATATAGCGTTATACGTTGTAACGTTATACTACATAACGTTATACATTGTAACGGTGTACTACATAACGTTATACGTTATATCGCAATACTATACAACGTTATACGTTATATCCTAATGGTATATAACGTTATACGTTATATCGTTATAGTATATAACGTTATACGTTATATCGTAATAGTATATAACGTTATACGTTATTTTGTAATAGTATATAACGTTATACGTTATATCGTAATGGTATATAACGTTATACGTTATATCGTTATAGTCTGTAGCGTTATACGTTGTAACGTTGTACTACATAACGTTATACGTTGCAACGGTGTACTACATAACGTTATACGTTATATCGTAATAGTATACAACGTTATACGTTATATAGCAATAGTATCTAACGTTATACGTTATTTTGTAATAGTATATAACGTTATACGTTATATCGTAATAATATACAACGTTATACGTTATAGTGCAATAGGATCTAACGTTATACGTTATATCGTAATAGTATATAACGTTATACGTTGTAACGGTATACTACATAACGCTATACGTTATATGATAATAGTATACAACGTTATACGTTATATCGTAATGCTATACAACGTTATACGTTATTTTGTAATAGTATATAACGTTATACGTTACCTCGTAATAGTATATAACGTTATACGTTATATGATAATAGTATACAACGTTATACGCTTTATCGTAATGCTATAGAACGTTATACGGTATTTTGTAATAGTATATAACGTTATACGTTATATCGTAATGGTATATAACGTTATACGTTATATCGTTATAGTCTGTAGCGTTATACGTTGTAACGTTGTACTACATAACGTTATACGTTGTAACGGTGTACTACATAACGTTATACGTTATATCGTAATAGTATACAACGTTATACGTTATATAGCAATAGTATCTAACGTTATACGTTATTTTGTAATAGTATATAACGTTATACGTTATATCGTAATTATATACAACGTTATACGTTATATCGTTAAGGTATATAACGTTATACGTTATTCTGTGATAGTGTATAACGTTATACGTTATTTTGTAATACTATATAACGTTATACGTTATTTTGTAATAGCACATAACGTTATACGTTATATCGTAATGGTATATAACGTTATACGTTATATCGTAATGGTATATAACGTTATACGTTATATCGTTATAGTATATAACGTTATACGTTATATTGTTATAGTATATAACGTTATACGTTATATCGTTATATTATATAACGTTATACGTTATGTCGTTATGGTATATAACGTTATACGTTAATTTGTAATAGTATATAACGTTATACGTTATATCGTAATGGTATTTAACGTTATACCTTATATCGTAATATTATACAACGTTATAAGTTGTAACGGTATGCTACGTAGCGTTATACGTTATATGATAATAGTGTACCACGTTATACGTTATATCGTAATGCTATATAACGTTATACGTTATTTTGTAATAGTATATAACGTTATACGTTATTTTGTAATAGTATATAACGTTATACGTTATATAGCAATAGTATCTAACGTTATACGTTATATCGTAATAGTATTCAACGTTATACGTTATATAGCAATAGTATCTAACGTTATACGTTATTTTGTAATAGTTTATAACGTTATACGTTATATCGTAATACTATACAACGTTATACGTTATATCGCAATGCTATAGAACGTTATACGGTATTTTGTAGTAGTATATAACGTTATACGTTATATAGCAATAGTATCTAACGTTATACGTTATATCGTAATAGTATTCAACGTTATACGTTATATTGCAATAGGATCTAACGTTATACGTTATATCGAGATAGTATATAACGTTATACGTTGTAGCGGTATACTACAGAACGCTATGCGTTATATGGTAATAGTATACAACGTTATACGTTATATCGTAATGCTATACAACGTTATACGTTATTTTGTAATAGTATATAACGTTATACGTTACCTCGTAATAGCATATTACGTTATACGTTATATCGTAATACTATACAACGTTATACGTTATATCGCAATGCTATAGAACGTTATACGGTATTTTGTAGTAGTATATAACGTTATACGTTATATCGTTATAGTCTTTAACGTTATACGTTATATCTTTATAGTATATAACGTTATACGTTATATCGTAATAGTATACAACGTTATTCGTTATATCGTAATAGTATATAACGTTATAGGTTATATCGTTATAGTATATAACGTTATACGTTATATCGTTATAGTATATAACGTTATACGTTATATCGTAATAGTATATAACGTTATACGTTATTTTGTAATAGTATATAACGTTATACGTTATATCGTAATGGTATTTAACGTTATACCTTATATCGTTATAGTATATAGCGTTATACGTTGTAACGTTATACTACATAACGTTATACGTTGTAACGGTGTACTACATAACGTTATACGTTATATCGTAATGCTAAATAACGTTATACGTTATTTTGTAATAGTATATAACGTTATACGTTATTTTGTAGTAGTATATAACGTTATACGTTATATCGTAATGGTATATAACGTTACACGTCATATCGTTATAGTACATAACGTTATACGTTATATCGTAATAGTATATAACGTTATACGTTAATTTGTAATAGTATATAACGTTATACGTTATATCGTAATGGTATTTAACGTTATACCTTATATCGTTATAGTATATAACGTTATACGTTGTAACGTTGTACTACATAACGTTATACGTTGTAACGGTGTACTACATAACGTTATACGTTATATCGTAATACTATACAACGTTATACGTTATATGGTAATGGTATATAACGTTATACGTTATATCGTAATAGTATACAACGTTATACGTTATATAGCAATAGGATCTAACGTTATACGTTATATCGTAATAGTGTATAACGTTATACGTTGTAGCGGTATGCTACATAACGTTATACGTTTTATCGTAATATTATATAACGTTATACGTTGTAGCGGTATACTACGTAACGTTATACGTTATTTCGTTATAGTATATAACGTTATACGTTATATCGTAATGGTATTTAACGTTATACCTTATATCGTTATAGTATATAACGTTATACGTTGTAACGTGGTACTACATAACGTTATACGTTGTAACGGTGTTCTACATAACGTTATACGTTATATCGTAATACTATACAACGTTATACGTTATATCCTAATGGTATGTAACGTTATACGTTATATCGTTATAGTATATAACGTTATACGTTATATCGTTATAGTATATAACGTTATACGTTATATCGTAATAGTATACAACGTTATACGTTATATAGCACTAGTATCTAACGTTATACGTTATTTTGTAATAGTATATAACGTTATACGTTATATCGTAATAATATACAACGTTATACGTTATAGTGCAATAGGATCTAACGTTATACGTTATATCGTAATAGTATATAACGTTATACGTTGTAACGGTATACTACATAACGCTATACGTTATATGATAATAGTATACAACGTTATACGTTATATCGTAATGCTATACAACGTTATACGTTATTTTGTAATAGTATATAACGTTATACGTTACCTCGTAATAGTATATAACGTTATACGTTATATGATAATAGTATACAACGTTATACGCTATATCGTAATGCTATAGAACGTTATACGTTATTTTGAAATAGTATATAACGTTATACGTTATATCGTTATAGTATATAACGTTATACGTTATATCGTTAAGGTATATAACGTTATACGTTATTCTGTGATAGTGTATAACGTTATACGTTATTTTGTAATACTATATAACGTTATACGTTATTTTGTAATAGCACATAACGTTATACGTTATATTGTAATGGTATATAACGTTATACGTTATATCGTAATGGTATATAACGTTATACGTTATATCGTTATAGTATATAACGTTATACATTGTAACGTTGTTCTACATATCGTTATACGTTGTAACGGTGTACTACATAACGTTATACGTTATATCGTAATACTATACAACGTTATACGTTATATCGAAATGGTATAGAACGTTATACGTTATATCGTAATGCTATATAACGTTATAGGTTATGTTGTAGTAGTATATAACGTTATACGTTATTTTGTAATAGTATATAACGTTATACGTTATTTTGTAATACTATATAACGTTATACGTTATTTTGTAATAGTATATAACGTTATACGTTATATCGTAATGGTATATAACGTTATACGTTATGTCGTTATGGTATATAGCGTTATACGTTGTAACGGTGCAATAAATAACGTTATACGTTATATCGTAATACTATACAACGTTATACGTTATATCGTAATGGTATAGAACGTTATACGTTATATCGTAATGCTATATAACGTTATAGGTTATTTGGTAATAGTATATAACGTTATACGTTATTTTGTAATAGTATATAACGTTATACGTTATTTTGTAATAGTATATAACGTTATACGTTATTTTGTAATAGTATATAACGTTATGCGTTATATCGTAATGGTATATAACGTTATACGTTATATCGTTATAGTCTATAGCGTTATACGTTGTAACGTTGTACTACATAACGTTATACGTTGTAACGGTGTACCACATAACGTTATACGTTATATCGTAATACTATACAACGTTATACGTTATATCCTAATGGTACATAACGTTATACGTTATATCGTTATAGTATATAACGTTATACGTTATATCGTTATAGTATATAACGTTATACGTTATATCGTAATAGTATACAACGTTATACGTTATATAGCAATAGTATCTAACGTTATACGTTATTTTGTAATAGTATATAACGTTATACGTTATATCGTAATAATATACAACGTTATACGTTATAGTGCAATAGGATCTAACGTTATACGTTATATCGTAATAGTATATAACGTTATACGTTGTAACGGTATACTACATAACGCTATACGTTATATGATAATAGTATACAACGTTATACGTTATATCGTAATGCTATACAACGTTATACGTTATTTTGTAATAGTATATAACGTTATACGTTACCTCGTAATAGTATATAACGTTATACGTTATATCGTAATGGTATATAACGTTATACGTTATATCGTTATAGTATATAACGTTATACGTTGTAACGTTGTTCTACATATCGTTATACGTTGTAACGGTGTACTACATAACGTTATACGTTATATCGTAATACTATACAACGTTATACGTTATATCGAAATGGTATAGAACGTTATACGTTATATCGTAATGCTATATAACGTTATAGGTTATTTTGTAATAGTATATAACGTTATACGTTATTTTGTAATAGTATATAACGTTATACGTTATATAGCAATAGTATATAACGTTATACGTTATATCGTAATAGTATACAACGTTATTCGTTATATCGTAATAGTATATAACGTTATAGGTTATATCGTTATAGTATATAACGTTATACGTTATATCGTTATAGTATATAACGTTATACGTTATATCGTAATAGTATATAACGTTATACGTTATTTTGTAATAGTATATAACGTTATACGTTATATCGTAATGGTATTTAACGTTATACCTTATATCGTTATAGTATATAGCGTTATACGTTGTAACGTTATACTACATAACGTTATACATTGTAACGGTGTACTACATAACGTTATACGTTATATCGCAATACTATACAACGTTATACGTTATATCCTAATGGTATATAACGTTATACGTTATATCGTTATAGTATATAACGTTATACGTTATATCGTAATAGTATATAACTTTATACGTTATTTTGTAATAGTATATAACGTTATACGGTATATCGTAATGGTATATAACGTTATACGTTATATCGTTATAGTATATAACGTTATACGTTATATCGTTATAGTATATAACGTTATACGTTATATCGTAATAGTATACAACGTTATACGTTATATAGCAATAGTATCTAACGTTATACGTTATTTTGTAATAGTATATAACGTTATACGTTATATCGTAATAATATACAACGTTATACGTTATAGTGCAATAGGATCTAACGTTATACGTTATATCGTAATAGTATATAACGTTATACGTTGTAACGGTATTCTACATAACGCTATACGTTATATGATAATAGTATACAACGTTATACGTTATATCGTAATGCTATACAACGTTATACGTTATTTTGTAATAGTATATAACGTTATACGTTACCTCGTAATAGTATATAACGTTATACGTTATATGATAATAGTATACAACGTTATACGCTATATCGTAATGCTATAGAACGTTATACGTTATTTTGAAATAGTATATAACGTTATACGTTATATCGTTATAGTATATTACGTTATACGTTGTATCGTTAAGGTATATAACGTTATACGTTATTCTGTGATAGTGTATAACGTTATACGTTATTTTGTAATACTATATAACGTTATACGTTATTTTGTAATAGCACATAACGTTATACTTTATATCGTAATGGTATATAACGTTATACGTTATATCGTAATGGTATATAACGTTATACGTTATATCGTTATAGTATATAGCGTTATACGTTGTAACGTTATACTACATAACATTATACATTGTAACGGTGTACTACATAACGTTATACGTTATATCGCAATACTATACAACGTTATACGTTATATCCTAATGGTATATAACGTTATACGTTATATGATAATAGTATACAACGCTATACGCTATATCGTAATGCTATAGAACGTTATACGTTATTTTGAAATAGCACATAACGTTATACGTTATATCGTAATGGTATACATCGTTATACGTTATATCGAAATGGTATAGAACGTTATACGTTATATCGTAATGCTATATAACGTTATAGGTTATTTTGTAGTAGTATATAACGTTATACGTTATTTTGTAATAGTATATAACGTTATACGTTATATAGCAATAGGATCTAACGTTATACGTTATATCGTAATAGTATATAACGTTATACGTTGTAACGGTATACTACATAACGCTATACGTTATATGATAATAGTATACAACGTTATACGTTATATCGTAATGCTATACAACGTTATACGTTATTTTGTAATAGTATATAACGTTATACGTTACCTCGTAATAGTATATAACGTTATACGTTATATCGTAATGGTATATAACGTTATACGTTATATCGTTATAGTATACAACGTTATACGTTATATAGCAATAGTATCTAACGTTATACGTTATTTTGTAATAGTATATAACGTTATACGTTATATCGTAATAATATACAACGTTATACGTTATAGTGCAATAGGATCTAACGTTATACGTTATATCGTAATAGTATATAACGTTATACGTTGTAACGGTATACTACATAACGCTATACGTTATATGATAATAGTATACAACGTTATACGTTATATCGTAATGCTATACAACGTTATACGTTATTTTGTAATAGTATATAACGTTATACGTTACCTCGTAATAGTATATAACGTTATACGTTATATCGTAATGGTATATAACGTTATACGTTATATCGTTATAGTATATAACGTTATACGTTGTAACGTTGTTCTACATATCGTTATACGTTGTAACGGTGTACTACATAACGTTATACGTTATATCGTAATACTATACAACGTTATACGTTATATCGAAATGGTATAGAACGTTATACGTTATATCGTAATGCTATATAACGTTATAGGTTATTTTGTAATAGTATATAACGTTATACGTTATTTTGTAATAGTATATAACGTTATACGTTATATAGCAATAGTATATAACGTTATACGTTATATCGTAATAGTATACAACGTTATTCGTTATATCGTAATAGTATATAACGTTATAGGTTATATCGTTATAGTATATAACGTTATACGTTATATCGTTATAGTATATAACGTTATACGTTATATCGTAATAGTATATAACGTTATACGTTATTTTGTAATAGTATATAACGTTATACGTTATATCGTAATGGTATTTAACGTTATACCTTATATCGTTATAGTATATAGCGTTATACGTTGTAACGTTATACTACATAACGTTATACATTGTAACGGTGTACTACATAACGTTATACGTTATATCGCAATACTATACAACGTTATACGTTATATCCTAATGGTATATAACGTTATACGTTATATCGTTATAGTATATAACGTTATACGTTATATCGTAATAGTATATAACTTTATACGTTATTTTGTAATAGTATATAACGTTATACGGTATATCGTAATGGTATATAACGTTATACGTTATATCGTTATAGTATATAACGTTATACGTTATATCGTTATAGTATATAACGTTATACGTTATATCGTAATAGTATACAACGTTATACGTTATATAGCAATAGTATCTAACGTTATACGTTATTTTGTAATAGTATATAACGTTATACGTTATATCGTAATAATATACAACGTTATACGTTATAGTGCAATAGGATCTAACGTTATACGTTATATCGTAATAGTATATAACGTTATACGTTGTAACGGTATTCTACATAACGCTATACGTTATATGATAATAGTATACAACGTTATACGTTATATCGTAATGCTATACAACGTTATACGTTATTTTGTAATAGTATATAACGTTATACGTTACCTCGTAATAGTATATAACGTTATACGTTATATGATAATAGTATACAACGTTATACGCTATATCGTAATGCTATAGAACGTTATACGTTATTTTGAAATAGTATATAACGTTATACGTTATATCGTTATAGTATATTACGTTATACGTTGTATCGTTAAGGTATATAACGTTATACGTTATTCTGTGATAGTGTATAACGTTATACGTTATTTTGTAATACTATATAACGTTATACGTTATTTTGTAATAGCACATAACGTTATACTTTATATCGTAATGGTATATAACGTTATACGTTATATCGTAATGGTATATAACGTTATACGTTATATCGTTATAGTATATAGCGTTATACGTTGTAACGTTATACTACATAACATTATACATTGTAACGGTGTACTACATAACGTTATACGTTATATCGCAATACTATACAACGTTATACGTTATATCCTAATGGTATATAACGTTATACGTTATATGATAATAGTATACAACGCTATACGCTATATCGTAATGCTATAGAACGTTATACGTTATTTTGAAATAGCACATAACGTTATACGTTATATCGTAATGGTATACATCGTTATACGTTATATCGAAATGGTATAGAACGTTATACGTTATATCGTAATGCTATATAACGTTATAGGTTATTTTGTAGTAGTATATAACGTTATACGTTATTTTGTAATAGTATATAACGTTATACGTTATATAGCAATAGGATCTAACGTTATACGTTATATCGTAATAGTATATAACGTTATACGTTATATCGTTATAGTATATAACGTTATACGTTATATTGTTATAGTATATAACGTTATACGTTATATCGTTATATTATATAACGTTATACGTTATGTCGTTATGGTATATAACGTTATACGTTATTTTGTAATAGTATATAACGTTATACGTTATATCGTAATGGTATTTAACGTTATACCTTATATCGTTATAGTATATAGCGTTATACGTTGTAACGTTATACTACATAACGTTATACATTGTAACGGTGTACTACATAACGTTATACGTTATATCGCTATACTATACAACGTTATACGTTATATCCTAATGGTATATAACGTTATACGTTATATCGTTATAGTATATAACGTTATACGTTATATCGTAATAGTATACAACGTTATAAGTTGTAACGGTATGCTACGTAGCGTTATACGTTATATGATAATAGTGTACCACGTTATACGTTATATCGTAATGCTATATAACGTTATACGTTATTTTGTAATAGTATATAACGTTATACGTTATTTTGTAATAGTATATAACGTTATACGTTATATAGCAATAGTATCTAACGTTATACGTTATATCGTAATAGTATACAACGTTATACGTTATATAGCAATAGTATCTAACGTTATACGTTATTTTGTAATAGTTTATAACGTTATACGTTATATCGTAATAATATACAACGTTATACGTTATATTGCAATAGGATCTAACGTTATACGTTATATCGTTATAGTATATAGCGTTATACGTTGTAACGTTATACTACATAACGTTATACGTTGTAACGGTGTACTACATAACGTTATACGTTATATCGTAATGCTATATAACGTTATACGTTATTTTGTAATAGTTTATAACGTTATACGTTATATCGTAATAATATACAACGTTATACGTTATATTGCAATAGGATCTAACGTTATACGTTATATCGTTATAGTATATAGCGTTATACGTTGTAACGTTATACTACATAACGTTATACGTTGTAACGTTGTACTACATAACGTTATATGTTGTAACGGTGTACCACATAACGTTATACGTTATATCGTAATACTATACAACGTTATACGTTATATCCTAATGGTATATAACGTTATACGTTATATCGTTATAGTATATAACGTTATACGTTATATCGTTATAGTATATAACGTTATACATTATATCGTTATAGTATATAACGTTATACGTTATATCGTTATAGTATATAACGTTATACGTTATATCGTAATAGTATACAACGTTATACGTTATATAGCAATAGTATCTAACGTTATACGTTATTTTGTAATAGTATATAACGTTATACGTTATATCGTAATAATATACAACGTTATACGTTATAGTGCAATAGGATCTAACGTTATACGTTATATCGTAATAGTATATAACGTTATACGTTGTAACGGTATACTACATAACGCTATACGTTATATGATAATAGTATACAACGTTATACGTTATATCGTAATGCTATACAACGTTATACGTTATTTTGTAATAGTATATAACGTTATACGTTACCTCGTAATAGTATATAACGTTATACGTTATATCGTAATGGTATATAACGTTATACGTTATATCGTTATAGTATATAACGTTATACGTTGTAACGTTGTTCTACATATCGTTATACGTTGTAACGGTGTACTACATAACGTTATACGTTATATCGTAATACTATACAACGTTATACGTTATATCGAAATGGTATAGAACGTTATACGTTATATCGTAATGCTATATAACGTTATAGGTTATTTTGTAATAGTATATAACGTTATACGTTATTTTGTAATAGTATATAACGTTATACGTTATATAGCAATAGTATATAACGTTATACGTTATATCGTAATAGTATACAACGTTATTCGTTATATCGTAATAGTATATAACGTTATAGGTTATATCGTTATAGTATATAACGTTATACGTTATATCGTTATAGTATATAACGTTATACGTTATATCGTAATAGCATATAACGTTATACGTTATTTTGTAATAGTATATAACGTTATACGTTATATCGTAATGGTATTTAACGTTATACCTTATATCGTTATAGTATATAGCGTTATACGTTGTAACGTTATACTACATAACGTTATACATTGTAACGGTGTACTACATAACGTTATACGTTATATCGCAATACTATACAACGTTATACGTTATATCCTAATGGTATATAACGTTATACGTTATATCGTTATAGTATATAACGTTATACGTTATATCGTAATAGTATATAACGTTATACGTTATTTTGTAATAGTATATAACGTTATACGTTATATCGTAATGGTATATAACGTTATACGTTATATCGTTATAGTCTATAGCGTTATACGTTGTAACGTTGTACTACATAACGTTATACGTTGTAACGGTGTACTACATAACGTTATACGTTATATCGTAATACTATACAACGTTATACGTTATATCCTAATGGTATATAACGTTATACGTTATATCGTTATAGTATATAACGTTATACGTTATATCGTTATAGTATATAACGTTATACGTTATATCGTAATAGTATACAACGTTATACGTTATATAGCAATAGTATCTAACGTTATACGTTATTTTGTAATAGTATATAACGTTATACGTTATATCGTAATAATATACAACGTTATACGTTATAGTGCAATAGGATCTAACGTTATACGTTATATCGTAATAGTATATAACGTTATACGTTCTAACGGTATACTACATAACGCTATACGTTATATGATATTAGTATACAACGTTATACGTTATATCGTAATGCTATACAACGTTATACGTTATTTTGTAATAGTATATAACGTTATACGTTACCTCGTAATAGTATATAACGTTATACGTTATATGATAATAGTATACAACGTTATACGCTATATCGTAATGCTATAGAACGTTATACGTTATTTTGAAATAGTATATAACGTTATACGTTATATCGTTATAGTATATTACGTTATACGTTATATCGTTAAGGTATATAACGTTATACGTTATTCTGTGATAGTGTATAACGTTATACGTTATTTTGTAATACTATATAACGTTATACGTTATTTTGTAATAGCACATAACGTTATACGTTATATCGTAATGGTATATAACGTTATACGTTATATCGTAATGGTATATAACGTTATACGTTATATCGTTATAGTATATAGCGTTATACGTTGTAACGTTATACTACATAACGTTATACATTGTAACGGTGTACTACATAACGTTATACGTTATATCGCAATACTATACAACGTTATACGTTATATCCTAATGGTATATAACGTTATACGTTATATGATAATAGTATACAACGCTATACGCTATATCGTAATGCTATAGAACGTTATACGTTATTTTGAAATAGCACATAACGTTATACGTTATATCGTAATGGTATACAACGTTATACGTTATATCGAAATGGTATAGAACGTTATACGTTATATCGTAATGCTATATAACGTTATAGGTTATTTTGTAGTAGTATATAACGTTATACGTTATTTTGTAATAGTATATAACGTTATACGTTATATAGCAATAGAATCTAACGTTATACGTTATATCGTAATAGTATATAGCGTTATACGTTATATCGTTATAGTATATAACGTTATACGTTATATTGTTATAGTATATAACGTTATACGTTATATCGTTATATTATATAACGTTATACGTTATGTCGTTATGGTATATAACGTTATACGTTATTTTGTAATAGTATATAACGTTATACGTTATATCGTAATGGTATTTAACGTTATACCTTATATCGTTATAGTATATAGCGTTATACGTTGTAACGTTATACTACATAACGTTATACATTGTAACGGTGTACTACATAACGTTATACGTTATATCGCTATACTATACAACGTTATACGTTATATCCTAATGGTATATAACGTTATACGTTATATCGTTATAGTATATAACGTTATACGTTATATCGTAATAGTATACAACGTTATAAGTTGTAACGGTATGCTACGTAGCGTTATACGTTATATGATAATAGTGTACCACGTTATACGTTATATCGTAATGCTATATAACGTTATACGTTATTTTGTAATAGTATATAACGTTATACGTTATTTTGTAATAGTATATAACGTTATACGTTATATAGCAATAGTATCTAACGTTATACGTTATATCGTAATAGTATACAACGTTATACGTTATATAGCAATAGTATCTAACGTTATACGTTATTTTGTAATAGTTTATAACGTTATACGTTATATCGTAATAATATACAACGTTATACGTTATATTGCAATAGGATCTAACGTTATACGTTATATCGTTATAGTATATAGCGTTATACGTTGTAACGTTATACTACATAACGTTATACGTTGTAACGGTGTACTACATAACGTTATACGTTATATCGTAATGCTATATAACGTTATACGTTATTTTGTAATAGTATATAACGTTATACGTTATTTTGTAGTAGTATATAACGTTATACGTTATATCGCAATGGTATATAACGTTACACGTCATATCGTTATAGTATATAACGTTATACGTTATATCGTAATAGTATATAACGTTATACGTTATTTTGTAATAGTATATAACGTTATACGTTATATCGTAATGGTATTTAACGTTATACCTTATATCGTTATAGTATATAACGTTATACGTTGTAACGTTGTACTACATAACGTTATACGTTGTAGCGGTGTACTACATAACGTTATACGTTATATCGTAATACTATACAACGTTAAACGTTATATGGTAATGGTATATAACGTTATATGTTATATCGTAATAGTATACAACGTTATACGTTATATAGCAATAGGATCTAACGTTATACGTTATATCGTAATAGTGTATAACGTTATACGTTGTAGCGGTATGCTACATAACGTTATACGTTATATCGTAATATTATATAACGTTATACGTTGTAGCGGTATACTACGTAACGTTATACGTTATTTCGTTATAGTATATAACGTTATACGTTATATCGTAATAGTATACAACGTTATACGTTATATAGCAATAGTATATAACGTTATACGTTATATCGTTATAGTATATGACGTTATACGTTATATCGTTAAGGTATATAACGTTATACGTTATTTTGTAATAGTATATAACGTTATACGTTATTTTGTAATACTACATAACGTTATACGTTATTTTGTAATAGTATATAACGTTATACGTTATATCGTTAAGGTATATAACGTTATACGTTATTCTGTGATAGTGTATAACGTTATACGTTATTTTGTAATACTATATAACGTTATACGTTATTTTGTAATAGCACATAACGTTATACGTTATATCGTAATGGTATATAACGTTATACGTTATATCGTAATGCTATATAACGTTATACGTTATATCGTTATAGTATATAGCGTTATACGTTGTAACGTTATACTACATAACGTTATACATTGTAACGGTGTACTACATAACGTTATACGTTATATCGCAATACTATACAACGTTATACGTTATATCCTAATGGTATATAACGTTATACGTTATATGATAATAGTATACAACGCTATACGCTATATCGTAATGCTATAGAACGTTATACGTTATTTTGAAATAGCACATAACGTTATACGTTATATCGTAATGGTATACAACGTTATACGTTATATCGAGATGGTATAGAACGTTATACGTTATATCGTAATGCTATATAACGTTATAGGTTATTTTGTAGTAGTATATAACGTTATACGTTATTTTGTAATAGTATATAACGTTATACGTTATATAGCAATAGGATCTAACGTTATACGTTATATCGTAATAGTATATAACGTTATACGTTATATCGTTATAGTATATAACGTTATACGTTATATCGTTATATTATATAACGTTATACGTTATGTCGTTATGGTATATAACGTTATACGTTATTTTGTAATAGTATATAACGTTATACGTTATATCGTAATGGTATTTAACGTTATACCTTATATCGTTATAGTATATAGCGTTATACGTTGTAACGTTATACTACATAACGTTATACATTGTAACGGTGTACTACATAACGTTATACGTTATATCGCTATACTATACAACGTTATACGTTATATCCTAATGGTATATAACGTTATACGTTATATCGTTATAGTATATACCATTATACGTTATATCGTAATAGTATACAACGTTATAAGTTGTAACGGTATGCTACGTAGCGTTATACGTTATATGATAATAGTGTACAACGTTATACGTTATATCGTAATGCTATATAACGTTATACGTTATTTTGTAATAGTATATAACGTTATACGTTATTTTGTAATAGTATATAACGTTATACGTTATATAGCAATAGTATCTAACGTTATACGTTATATCGTAATAGTATACAACGTTATACGTTATATAGCAATAGTATCTAACGTTATACGTTATTTTGTAATAGTTTATAACGTTATACGTTATATCGTAATAATATACAACGTTATACGTTATATTGCAATAGGATCTAACGTTATACGTTATATCGTTATAGTATATAGCGTTATACGTTGTAACGTTATACTACATAACGTTATACGTTGTAACGGTGTACTACATAACGTTATACGTTATATCGTAATGCTATATAACGTTATACGTTATTTTGTAATAGTATATAACGTTATACGTTATTTTGTAGTAGTATATAACGTTATACGTTATATCGCAATGGTATATAACGTTACACGTCATATCGTTATAGTATATAACGTTATACGTTATATCGTAATAGTATATAACGTTATACGTTATTTTGTAATAGTATATAACGTTATACGTTATATCGTAATGGTATTTAACGTTATACCTTATATCGTTATAGTATATAACGTTATACGTTGTAACGTTGTACTACATAACGTTATACGTTGTAACGGTGTACTACATAACGTTATACGTTATATCGTAATACTATACAACGTTAAACGTTATATGGTAATGGTATATAACGTTATATGTTATATCGTAATAGTATACAACGTTATACGTTATATAGCAATAGGATCTAACGTTATACGTTATATCGTAATAGTGTATAACGTTATACGTTGTAGCGGTATGCTACATAACGTTATACGTTATATCGTAATATTATATAACGTTATACGTTGTAGCGGTATACTACGTAACGTTATACGTTATTTCGTTATAGTATATAACGTTATACGTTATATCGTAATAGTATACAACGTTATACGTTATATAGCAATAGTATATAACGTTATACGTTATATCGTTATAGTATATGACGTTATACGTTATATCGTTAAGGTATATAACGTTATACGTTATTTTGTAATAGTATATAACGTTATACGTTATTTTGTAATACTACATAACGTTATACGTTATTTTGTAATAGTATATAACGTTATACGTTATATCGTAATGGTATATAACGTTATACGTTATATCGTTATAGTATATAACGTTATACGTTGTAACGGTGCAATAAATAACGTTATACGTTATATCGTAATACTATACAACGTTATACGTTATATCGTAATGGTATAGAACGTTATACGTTATATCGTAATGCTATATAACGTTATAGGTTATTTGGTAATAGTATATAACTTTACACGTTATTTTGTAATAGTATATAACGTTATACGTTATATAGCAATAGTATATAACGTTATACGTTATATCGTAATAGTATACAACGTTATTCGTTATATCGTAATAGTATATAACGTTATAGGTTATATCGTTATAGTATATAACGTTATACGTTATATCGTTATAGTATATAACGTTATACGTTATATCGTAATAGTATATAACGTTATACGTTATTTTGTAATAGTATATAACGTTATACGTTATATCGTAATGGTATTTAACGTTATACCTTATATCGTTATAGTATATAGCGTTATACGTTGTAACGTTATACTACATAACGTTATACATTGTAACGGTGTACTACATAACGTTATACGTTATATCGCAATACTATACAACGTTATACGTTATATCCTAATGGTATATAACGTTATACGTTATATCGTTATAGTATATAACGTTATACGTTATATCGTAATAGTATATAACGTTATACGTTATTTTGTAATAGTAAATAACGTTATGCGTTATATCGTAATGGTATATAACGTTATACGTTATATCGTTATAGTCTGTAGCGTTATACGTTGTAACGTTGTACTACATAACGTTATACGTTGTAACGGTGTACTACATAACGTTATACGTTATATCGTAATAGTATACAACGTTATACGTTATATAGCAATAGTATCTAACGTTATACGTTATTTTGTAATAGTATATAACGTTATACGTTATATCGTAATAATATACAACGTTATACGTTATAGTGCAATAGGATCTAACGTTATACGTTATATCGTAATAGTATATAACGTTATACGTTGTAACGGTATACTACATAACGCTATACGTTATATGATAATAGTATACAACGTTATACGTTATATCGTAATGCTATACAACGTTATACGTTATTTTGTAATAGTATATAACGTTATACGTTACCTCGTAATAGTATATAACGTTATACGTTATATGATAATAGTATACAACGTTATACGCTTTATCGTAATGCTATAGAACGTTATACGTTATTTTGAAATAGTATATAACGTTATACGTTATATCGTTATAGTATATTACGTTATACGTTATATCGTTAAGGTATATAACGTTATACGTTATTCTGTGATAGTGTATAACGTTATACGTTATTTTGTAATACTATATAACGTTATACGTTATTTTGTAATAGCACATAACGTTATACGTTATATCGTAATGGTATATAACGTTATACGTTATATCGTAATGGTATATAACGTTATACGTTATATCGTTATAGTATATAACGTTATACGTTATATTGTTATAGTATATAACGTTATACGTTATATCGTTATATTATATAACGTTATACGTTATGTCGTTATGGTATATAACGTTATACGTTAATTTGTAGTAGTATATAACGTTATACGTTATATCGTAATGGTATTTAACGTTATACCTTATATCGTAATATTATACAACGTTATATGTTGTAACGGTATGCTACGTAGCGTTATGCGTTATATGATAATAGTGTACCACGTTATACGTTATATCGTAATGCTATATAACGTTATACGTTATTTTGTAATAGTATATAACGTTATACGTTATTTTGTAATAGTATATAACGTTATACGTTATATAGCAATAGTATCTAACGTTATACGTTATATCGTAATAGTATTCAACGTTATACGTTATATAGCAATAGTATCTAACGTTATACGTTATTTTGTAATAGTTTATAACGTTATACGTTATATCGTAATAATATACAACGTTATACGTTATATTGCAATAGGATCTAACGTTATACGTTATATCGAGATAGTATAAAACGTTATACGTTGTAGCGGTATACTACAGAACGCTATGCGTTATATGGTAATAGTATACAACGTTATACGTTATATCGTAATGCTATACAACGTTATACGTTATTTTGTAATAGTATATAACGTTATACGTTACCTCGTAATAGCATATTACGTTATACGTTATATCGTAATACTATACAACGTTATACGTTATATCGCAATGCTATAGAACGTTATACGGTATTTTGTAGTAGTATATAACGTTATACGTTATATCGTTATAGTCTTTAACGTTATACGTTATATCGTAATAGTATATAACGTTATACGTTATTTTGTAATAGTATATAACGTTATACGTTATATCGTAATGGTATTTAACGTTATACCTTATATCGTTATAGTATATAGCGTTATACGTTGTAACGTTATACTACATAACGTTATACGTTGTAACGGTGTACTACATAACGTTATACGTTATATCGTAATGCTAAATAACGTTATACGTTATTTTGTAATAGTATATAACGTTATACGTTATTTTGTAGTAGTATATAACGTTATACGTTATATCGTTATAGTATATAACGTTATACGTTATATCGTAATAGTATATAACGTTATACGTTATTTTGTAATAGTATATAACGTTATACGTTATATCGTAATGGTATTTAACGTTATACCTTATATCGTTATAGTATATAGCGTTATACGTTGTAACGTTATACTACATAACGTTATACGTTGTAACGGTGTACTACATAACGTTATACGTTATATCGTAATGCTAAATAACGTTATACGTTATTTTGTAATAGTATATAACGTTATACGTTATTTTGTAGTAGTATATAACGTTATACGTTATATCGTAATGGTATATAACGTTACACGTCATATCGTTATAGTACATAACGTTATACGTTATATCGTAATAGTATATAACGTTATACGTTAATTTGTAATAGTATATAACGTTATACGTTATATCGTAATGGTATTTAACGTTATACCTTATATCGTTATAGTATATAACGTTATACGTTGTAACGTTGTACTACATAACGTTATACGTTGTAACGGTGTACTACATAACGTTATACGTTATATCGTAATACTATACAACGTTATACGTTATATGGTAATGGTATATAACGTTATACGTTATATCGTAATAGTATACAACGTTATACGTTATATAGCAATAGGATCTAACGTTATACGTTATATCGTAATAGTGTATAACATTATACGTTGTAGCGGTATGCTACATAACGTTATACGTTATATCGTAATATTATATAACGTTATACGTTGTAGCGGTATACTACGTAACGTTATACGTTATTTCGTTATAGTATATAACGTTATACGTTATATCGTAATGGTATTTAACGTTATACCTTATATCGTTATAGTATATAACGTTATACGTTGTAACGTGGTACTACATAACGTTATACGTTGTAACGGTGTTCTACATAACGTTATACGTTATATCGTAATACTATACAACGTTATACGTTATATCCTAATGGTATGTAACGTTATACGTTATATCGTTATAGTATATAACGTTATACGTTATATCGTTATAGTATATAACGTTATACGTTATATCGTAATAGTATACAACGTTATACGTTATATAGCAATAGTATCTAACGTTATACGTTATTTTGTAATAGTATATAACGTTATACGTTATATCGTAATAGTATATAACGTTATACGTTATATGATAATAGTATACAACGTTATACGCTATATCGTAATGCTATAGAACGTTATACGTTATTTTGAAATAGTATATAACGTTATACGTTATATCGTTATAGTATATAACGTTATACGTTATATCGTTAAGGTATATAACGTTATACGTTATTCTGTGATAGTGTATAACGTTATACGTTATTTTGTAATACTATATAACGTTATACGTTATTTTGTAATAGCACATAACGTTATACGTTATATTGTAATGGTATATAACGTTATACGTTATATCGTAATGGTATATAACGTTATACGTTATATCGTTATAGTATATAACGTTATACATTGTAACGTTGTTCTACATATCGTTATACGTTGTAACGGTGTACTACATAACGTTATACGTTATATCGTAATACTATACAACGTTATACGTTATATCGAAATGGTATAGAACGTTATACGTTATATCGTAATGCTATATAACGTTATAGGTTATGTTGTAGTAGTATATAACGTTATACGTTATTTTGTAATAGTATATAACGTTATACGTTATTTTGTAATACTATATAACGTTATACGTTATTTTGTAATAGTATATAACGTTATACGTTATATCGTAATGGTATATAACGTTATACGTTATGTCGTTATGGTATATAACGTTATACGTTGTAACGGTGCAATAAATAACGTTATACGTTATATCGTAATACTATACAACGTTATACGTTATATCGTAATGGTATAGAACGTTATACGTTATATCGTAATGCTATATAACGTTATAGGTTATTTGGTAATAGTATATAACGTTATACGTTATTTTGTAATAGTATATAACGTTATACGTTATTTTGTAATAGTATATAACGTTATACGTTATTTTGTAATAGTATATGACGTTATGCGTTATATCGTAATGGTATATAACGTTATACGTTATATCGTTATAGTCTATAGCGTTATACGTTGTAACGTTGTACTACATAACGTTATACGTTGTAACGGTGTACCACATAACGTTATACGTTATATCGTAATACTATACAACGTTATACGTTATATCCTAATGGTATATAACGTTATACGTTATATCGTTATAGTATATAACGTTATACGTTATATCGTTATAGTATATAACGTTATACGTTATATCGTAATAGTATACAACGTTATACGTTATATAGCAATAGTATCTAACGTTATACGTTATTTTGTAATAGTATATAACGTTGTACGTTATATCGTAATAATATACAACGTTATACGTTATAGTGCAATAGGATCTAACGTTATACGTTATATCGTAATAGTATATAACGTTATACGTTGTAACGGTATACTACATAACGCTATACGTTATATGATAATAGTATACAACGTTATACGTTATATCGTAATGCTATACAACGTTATACGTTATTTTGTAATAGTATATAACGTTATACGTTACCTCGTAATAGTATATAACGTTATACGTTATATCGTAATGGTATATAACGTTATACGTTATATCGTTATAGTATATAACGTTATACGTTGTAACGTTGTTCTACATATCGTTATACGTTGTAACGGTGTACTACATAACGTTATACGTTATATCGTAATACTATACAACGTTATACGTTATATCGAAATGGTATAGAACGTTATACGTTATATCGTAATGCTATATAACGTTATAGGTTATTTTGTAATAGTATATAACGTTATACGTTATTTTGTAATAGTATATAACGTTATACGTTATATAGCAATAGTATATAACGTTATACGTTATATCGTAATAGTATACAACGTTATTCGTTATATCGTAATAGTATATAACGTTATAGGTTATATCGTTATAGTATATAACGTTATACGTTATATCGTAATAGTATATAACGTTATACGTTATTTTGTAATAGTATATAACGTTATACGTTATATCGTAATGGTATTTAACGTTATACCTTATATCGTTATAGTATATAGCGTTATACGTTGTAACGTTATACTACATAACGTTATACATTGTAACGGTGTACTACATAACGTTATACGTTATATCACAATACTATACAACGTTATACGTTATATCCTAATGGTATATAACGTTATACGTTATATCGTTATAGTATATAACGTTATACGTTATATCGTAATAGTATATAACTTTATACGTTATTTTGTAATAGTATATAACGTTATACGGTATATCGTAATGGTATATAACGTTATACGTTATATCGTTATAGTATATAACGTTATACGTTATATCGTTATAGTATATAACGTTATACGTTATATCGTAATAGTATACAACGTTATACGTTATATAGCAATAGTATCTAACGTTATACGTTATTTTGTAATAGTATATAACGTTATACGTTATATCGTAATAATATACAACGTTATACGTTATAGTGCAATAGGATCTAACGTTATACGTTATATCGTAATAGTATATAATGTTATACGTTGTAACGGTATTCTACATAACGCTATACGTTATATGATAATAGTATACAACGTTATACGTTATATCGTAATGCTATACAATGTTATACGTTATTTTGTAATAGTATATAACGTTATACGTTACCTCGTAATAGTATATAACGTTATACGTTATATGATAATAGTATACAACGTTATACGCTATATCGTAATGCTATAGAACGTTATACGTTATTTTGAAATAGTATATAACGTTATACGTTATATCGTTATAGTATATTACGTTATACGTTATATCGTTAAGGTATATAACGTTATACGTTATTCTGTGATAGTGTATAACGTTATACGTTATTTTGTAATACTATATAACGTTATACGTTATTTTGTAATAGCACATAACGTTATACGTTATATCGTAATGGTATATAACGTTATACGTTATATCGTAATGGTATATAACGTTATACGTTATATCGTTATAGTATATAGCGTTATACGTTGTAACGTTATACTACATAACATTATACATTGTAACGGTGTACTACATAACGTTATACGTTATATCGCAATACTATACAACGTTATACGTTATATCCTAATGGTATATAACGTTATACGTTATATGATAATAGTATACAACGCTATACGCTATATCGTAATGCTATAGAACGTTATACGTTATTTTGAAATAGCACATAACGTTATACGTTATATCGTAATGGTATACAACGTTATACGTTATATCGAAATGGTATAGAACGTTATACGTTATATCGTAATGCTATATAACGTTATAGGTTATTTTGTAGTAGTATATAACGTTATACGTTATTTTGTAATAGTATATAACGTTATACGTTATATAGCAATAGGATCTAACGTTATACGTTATATCGTAATAGTATATAACGTTATACGTTATATCGTTATAGTATATAACGTTATACGTTATATTGTTATAGTATATAACGTTATACGTTATATCGTTATATTATATAACGTTATACGTTATGTCGTTATGGTATATAACGTTATACGTTATTTTGTAATAGTATATAACGTTATACGTTATATCGTAATGGTATATAACGTTATACGTTATGTCGTTATGGTATATAACGTTATACGTTGTAACGGTGCAATAAATAACGTTATACGTTATATCGTAATACTATACAACGTTATACGTTATATCGTAATGGTATAGAACGTTATACGTTATATCGTAATGCTATATAACGTTATAGGTTATTTGGTAATAGTATATAACGTTATACGTTATTTTGTAATAGTATATAACGTTATACGTTATTTTGTAATAGTATATAACGTTATACGTTATTTTGTAATAGTATATGACGTTATGCGTTATATCGTAATGGTATATAACGTTATACGTTATATCGTTATAGTCTATAGCGTTATACGTTGTAACGTTGTACTACATAACGTTATACGTTGTAACGGTGTACCACATAACGTTATACGTTATATCGTAATACTATACAACGTTATACGTTATATCCTAATGGTATATAACGTTATACGTTATATCGTTATAGTATATAACGTTATACGTTATATCGTTATAGTATATAACGTTATACGTTATATCGTAATAGTATACAACGTTATACGTTATATAGCAATAGTATCTAACGTTATACGTTATTTTGTAATAGTATATAACGTTATACGTTATATCGTAATAATATACAACGTTATACGTTATAGTGCAATAGGATCTAACGTTATACGTTATATCGTAATAGTATATAACGTTATACGTTGTAACGGTATACTACATAACGCTATACGTTATATGATAATAGTATACAACGTTATACGTTATATCGTAATGCTATACAACGTTATACGTTATTTTGTAATAGTATATAACGTTATACGTTACCTCGTAATAGTATATAACGTTATACGTTATATCGTAATGGTATATAACGTTATACGTTATATCGTTATAGTATATAACGTTATACGTTGTAACGTTGTTCTACATATCGTTATACGTTGTAACGGTGTACTACATAACGTTATACGTTATATCGTAATACTATACAACGTTATACATTATATCGAAATGGTATAGAACGTTATACGTTATATCGTAATGCTATATAACGTTATAGGTTATTTTGTAATAGTATATAACGTTATACGTTATTTTGTAATAGTATATAACGTTATACGTTATATAGCAATAGTATATAACGTTATACGTTTTATATCGTAATAGTATACAACGTTATTCGTTATATCGTAATAGTATATAACGTTATAGGTTATATCGTTATAGTATATAACGTTATACGTTATATCGTAATAGTATATAACGTTATACGTTATTTTGTAATAGTATATAACGTTATACGTTATATCGTAATGGTATTTAACGTTATACCTTATATCGTTATAGTATATAGCGTTATACGTTGTAACGTTATACTACATAACGTTATACATTGTAACGGTGTACTACATAACGTTATACGTTATATCGCAATACTATACAACGTTATACGTTATATCCTAATGGTATATAACGTTATACGTTTTATCGTTATAGTATATAACGTTATACGTTATATCGTAATAGTATATAACTTTATACGTTATTTTGTAATAGTATATAACGTTATACGGTATATCGTAATGGTATATAACGTTATACGTTATATCGTTATAGTATATAACGTTATACGTTATATCGTTATAGTATATAACGTTATACGTTATATCGTAATAGTATACAACGTTATACGTTATATAGCAATAGTATCTAACGTTATACGTTATTTTGTAATAGTATATAACGTTATACGTTATATCGTAATAATATACAACGTTATACGTTATAGTGCAATAGGATCTAACGTTATACGTTATATCGTAATAGTATATAACGTTATACGTTGTAACGGTATTCTACATAACGCTATACGTTATATGATAATAGTATACAACGTTATACGTTATATCGTAATGCTATACAACGTTATACGTTATTTTGTAATAGTATATAACGTTATACGTTACCTCGTAATAGTATATAACGTTATACGTTATATGATAATAGTATACAACGTTATACGCTATATCGTAATGCTATAGAACGTTATACGTTATTTTGAAATAGTATATAACGTTATACGTTATATCGTTATAGTATATTACGTTATACGTTATATCGTTAAGGTATATAACGTTATACGTTATTCTGTGATAGTGTATAACGTTATACGTTATTTTGTAATACTATATAACGTTATACGTTATTTTGTAATAGCACATAACGTTATACGTTATATCGTAATGGTATATAACGTTATACGTTATATCGTAATGGTATATAACGTTATACGTTATATCGTTATAGTATATGGCGTTATACGTTGTAACGTTATACTACATAACATTATACATTGTAACGGTGTACTACATAACGTTATACGTTATATCGCAATACTATACAACGTTATACGTTATATCCTAATGGTATATAACGTTATACGTTATATGATAATAGTATACAACGCTATACGCTATATCGTAATGCTATAGAACGTTATACGTTATTTTGAAATAGCACATAACGTTATACGTTATATCGTAATGGTATACAACGTTATACGTTATATCGAAATGGTATAGAACGTTATACGTTATATCGTAATGCTATATAACGTTATAGGTTATTTTGTAGTAGTATATAACGTTATACGTTATTTTGTAATAGTATATAACGTTATACGTTATATAGCAATAGGATCTAACGATATACGTTATATCGTAATAGTATATAACGTTATACGTTATATCGTTATAGTATATAACGTTATACGTTATATTGTTATAGTATATAACGTTATACGTTATATCGTTATATTATATAACGTTATACGTTATGTCGTTATGGTATATAACGTTATACGTTATTTTGTAATAGTATATAACGTTATACGTTATATCGTAATGGTATTTAACGTTATACCTTATATCGTTATAGTATATAGCGTTATACGTTGTAACGTTATACTACATAACGTTATACATTGTAACGGTGTACTACATAACGTTATACGTTATATCGCTATACTATACAACGTTATACGTTATATCCTAATGGTATATAACGTTATACGTTATATCGTTATAGTATATAACGTTATACGTTATATCGTAATAGTATACAACGTTATAAGTTGTAACGGTATGCTACGTAGCGTTATACGTTATATGATAATAGTGTACCACGTTATACGTTATATCGTAATGCTATATAACGTTATACGTTATTTTGTAATAGTATATAACGTTATACGTTATTTTGTAATAGTATATAACGTTATACGTTATATAGCAATAGTATATAACGTTATACGTTATATCGTAATAGTGTACAACGTTATACGTTATATAGCAATAGTATCTAACGTTATACATTATTTTGTAATAGTTTATAACGTTATACGTTATATCGTAATAATATACAACGTTATACGTTATATTGCAATAGGATCTAACGTTATACGTTATATCGTTATAGTATATAGCGTTATACGTTGTAACGTTATACTACATAACGTTATACGTTGTAACGGTGTACTACATAACGTTATACGTTATATCGTAATGCTACATAACGTTATACGTTATTTTGTAATAGTATATAACGTTATACGTTATTTTGTAGAGGTATATAACGTTATACGTTATATCGTAATGGTATATAACGTTACACGTCATATCGTTATAGTATATAACGTTATACGTTATATCGTAATAGTATATAACGTTATACGTTATTTTGTAATAGTATATAACGTTATACGTTATATCGTAATGGTATTTAACGTTATACCTTATATCGTTATAGTATATAACGTTATACGTTGTAACGTTGTACTACATAACGTTATACGTTGTAACGGTGTACTACATAACGTTATACGTTATATCGTAATACTATACAACGTTAAACGTTATATGGTAATGGTATATAACGTTATATGTTATATCGTAATAGTATACAACGTTATACGTTATATAGCAATAGGATCTAACGTTATACGTTATATCGTAATAGTGTATAACGTTATACGTTGTAGCGGTATGCTACATAACGTTATACGTTATATCGTAATATTATATAACGTTATACGTTGTAGCGGTATACTACGTAACGTTATACGTTATTTCGTTGTAGTATATAACGTTATACGTTATATCGTAATAGTATAAAACGTTATACGTTATATAGCAATAGTATATAACGTTATACGTTATATCGTTATAGTATATGACGTTATACGTTATATCGTTAAGGTATATAACGTTATACGTTATTTTGTAATAGTATATAACGTTATACGTTATTTTGTAATACTATATAACGTTATACGTTATTTTGTAATAGTATATAACGTTATACGTTATATCGTAATGGTATATAACGTTATACGTTATATCGTTATAGTATATGACGTTATACGTTATATCGTTAAGGTATATAACGTTATACGTTATTTTGTAATAGTATATAACGTTATACGTTATTTTGTAATACTATATAATGTTATACGTTATTTTGTAATAGTATATAACGTTATACGTTATATCGTAATGGTATATAACGTTATACGTTATATCGTAATAGTATACAACGTTATACGTTATATAGCAATAGTATATAACGTTATACGTTATATCGTTATAGTATATGACGTTATACGTTATATCGTTAAGGTATATAACGTTATACGTTATTTTGTAATAGTATATAACGTTACACGTTATTTTGTAATAGTATATAACGTTATACGTTATTTTGTAATAGTATATAACGTTATTCGTTATTTTGTAATAGTATATAACGTTATACGTTATATAGCAATAGTATATAACGTTATACGTTATATCGTAATAGTATACAACGTTATTCGTTATATCGTAATAGTATATAACGTTATAGGTTATATCGTTATAGTATATAACGTTATACGTTATATCGTTATAGTATATAACGTTATACGTTATATCGTAATAGTATATAACGTTATACGTTATTTTGTAATAGTATATAACGTTATACGTTATATCGTAATGGTATTTAACGTTATACCTTATATCGTTATAGTATATAGCGTTATACGTTGTAACGTTATACTACATAACGTTATACATTGTAACGGTGTACTACATAACGTTATACGTTATATCGCAATACTATACAACGTTATACGTTATATCCTAATGGTATATAACGTTATACGTTATATCGTTATAGTATATAACGTTATACGTTATATCGTAATGGTATATAACGTTATACGTTATATCGTTATATTCTATAGCGTTATACGTTGTAACGTTGTACTACATAACGTTATACGTTGTAACGGTGTACTACATAACGTTATACGTTATATCGTAATACTATACAACGTTATACGTTATATCCTAATGGTATACAACGTTATACGTTATATAGCAATAGTATCTAACGTTATACGTTATTTTGTAATAGTATATAACGTTATACGTTATATCGTAATAATATACAACGTTATACGTTATAGTGCAATAGGATCTAACTTTATACGTTATATCGTAATAGTATATAACGTTATACGTTGTAACGGTATACTACATAACGCTATACGTTATATGATAATAGTATACAACGTTATACGTTATATCGTAATGCTATACAACGTTATACGTTATTTTGTAATAGTATATAACGTTATACGTTACCTCGTAATAGTATATAACGTTATACGTTATATGATAATAGTATACAACGTTATACGCTATATCGTAATGCTATAGAACGTTATGCGTTATTTTGAAATAGTATATAACGTTATACGTTATATCGTTATAGTATATAACGTTATACGTTATATCGTTAAGGTATATAACGTTATACGTTATTCTGTGATAGTGTATAACGTTATACGTTATTTTGTAATACTATATAACGTTATACGTTATTTTGTAATAGCACATAACGTTATACGTTATATCGTAATGTTATATAACGTTATACGTTATATCGTAATGGTATATAACGTTATACGTTATATCGTTATAGTATATAACGTTATACGTTATATCGTAATGGTATATAACGTTACACGTCATATCGTGATAGTACATAACGTTATACGTTATATCATAATAGTATATAACGTTATACGTTAATTTGTAATAGTATATAACGTTATACGTTATATCGTAATGGTATTTAACGTTATACCTTATATCGTTATAGTATATAACGTTATACGTTGTAACGTTGTACTACATAACGTTATACGTTGTAACGGTGTACTACATAACGTTATACGTTATATCGTAACACTATACAACGTTATACGTTATATGGTAATGGTATATAACGTTATACGTTTTATCGTAATAGTATACAACGTTATACGTTATATGGCAATAGGATCTAACGTTATACGTTATATCGTAATAGTGTATAACGTTATACGTTGTAGCGGTATGCTACATAACGTTATACGTTATATCGTAATATTATATAACGCTATACGTTGTAGCGGTATACTACGTAACGTTATACGTTATTTCGTTATAGTATATAACGTTATACGTTATATCGTAATAGTATACAACGTTATACGTTATATAGCAATAGTATATAACGTTATACGTTATATCGTTATAGTATATGACGTTATACGTTATATCGTTAAGGTATATAACGTTATACGTTATTTTGTAATAGTATATAACGTTATACGTTATTTTGTAATACTATATAACGTTATACGTTATTTTGTAATAGTATATAACGTTATACGTTATATCGTAATGGTATATAACGTTATGCGTTATATCGTTATAGTATATAACGTTATACGTTGTAACGGTGCAATAAATAACGTTATACGTTATATCGTAATACTATACAACGTTATACGTTATATCCTAATGGTATATAACGTTATACGTTATATCGTTATAGTATATAACGTTATACGTTATATCGTTATAGTATATAACGTTATACGTTATATCGTAATAGTATACAACGTTATACGTTATATAGCAATAGTATCTAACGTTATACGTTATTTTGTAATAGTATATAACGTTATACGTTATATCGTAATAATATACAACGTTATACGTTATAGTGCAATAGGATCTAACGTTATACGTTATATCGTAATAGTATATAACGTTATACGTTGTAACGGTATACAACATAACGCTATACGTTATATGATAATAGTATACAACGTTATACGTTATATCGTAATGATATACAACGTTATACGTTATTTTGTAATAGTATATAACGTTGTACGTTACCTCGTAATAGTATATAACGTTATACGTTATATGATAATAGTATACAACGTTATACGCTATATCGTAATGCTATAGAACGTTATACGTTATTTTGAAATAGTATATAACGTTATACGTTATATCGTTATAGTATATAACGTTATACGTTATATCGTTAAGGTATATAACGTTATACGTTATTCTGTGATAGTATATAACGTTATACGTTATTTTGTAATACTATATAACGTTATACGTTATTTTGTAATAGCACATAACGTTATACGTTATATCGTAATGTTATATAACGTTATACGTTATATCGTAATGGTATATAACGTTATACGTTATATCGTTATAGTATATAACGTTATACGTTGTAACGTTGTTCTACATATCGTTATACGTTGTAACGGTGTACTACATAACGTTATACGTTATATCGTAATACTATACAACGTTATACGTTGTATCGAAATGGTATAGAACGTTATACGTTATATCGTAATGCTATATAACGTTATAGGTTATTTTGTAATAGTATATAACGTTATACGTTATTTTGTAATAGTATATAACGTTATACGTTATATAGCAATAGGATCTAACGTTATACGTTATATCGTAATAGTATATAACGTTATACGTTATATCGTTATAGTATATAACGTTATACGTTATATCGTTATAGTATATAACGTTATACGTTATATCGTTATAGTATATAACGTTATACGTTATATCGTAATAGTATATAACGTTATACGTTATTTTGTAATAGTATATAACGTTATACGTTATATCGTAATGGTATTTAACGTTATACCTTATATCGTTATAGTATATAGCGTTATACGTTGTAACGTTATACTACATAACGTTATACGTTGTAGCGGTGTACTACATAACGTTATACGTTATATCGTAATGCTATATAACGTTATACGTTATTTTGTAATAGTATATAACGTTATACGTTATTTTGTAGTAGTATATAACGTTATACGTTATATCGTAATGGTATATAACGTCACACGTCATATCGTTATAGTATATAACGTTATACGTTATATCGTAATAGTATATAACGTTATACGTTATTTTGTAATAGTATATAACGTTATACGTTATATCGTAATGGTATTTAACGTTATACCTTATATCGTTATAGTATATAACGTTATACGTTGTAACGTGGTACTACATAACGTTATACGTTGTAACGGTGTTCTACATAACGTTATACGTTATATCGTAATACTATACAACGTTATACGTTATATCCTAATGGTATATAACGTTATACGTTATATCGTTATAGTATATAACGTTATATGTTATATCGTTATAGTATATAACGTTATATGTTATATCGTTATAGTATATAACGTTATACGTTATATCGTAATAGTATACAACGTTATACGTTATATAGCAATAGTATCTAACGTTATACGTTATTTTGTAATAGTATATAACGTTATACGTTATATCGTAATAATATACAACGTTATACGTTATAGTGCAATAGGATCTAACGTTATACGTTATATCGTAATAGTATATAACGTTATACGTTGTAACGATATACTACATAACGCTATACGTTATATGATAATAGTATACAACGTTATACGTTATATCGTAATGCTATACAACGTTATACGTTATTTTGTAATAGTATATAACGTTATACGTTACCTCGTAATAGTATATAACGTTATACGTTATATGATAATAGTATACAACGTTATACGCTATATCGTAATGCTATAGAACGTTATACGTTATTTTGAAATAGTATATAACGTTATACGTTATATCGTTATAGTATATAACGTTATACGTTATATCGTTAAGGTATATAACGTTATACGTTATTCTGTGATAGTGTATAACGTTACACGTTATTTTGTAATACTATATAACGTTATACGTTATTTTGTAATAGCACATAACGTTATACGTTATATCGTAATGGTATATAACGTTATACATTGTAACGTTGTTCTACATATCGTTATACGTTGTAACGGTGTACTACATAACGTTATACGTTATATCGTAATACTATACAACGTTATACGTTATATCGAAATGGTATAGAACGTTATACGTTATATCGTTATAGTATATAACGTTATACATTGTAACGTTGTTCTACATATCGTTATACGTTGTAACGGTGTACTACATAACGTTATACGTTATATCGTAATACTATACAACGTTATACGTTATATCGAAATGGTATAGAACGTTATACGTTATATCGTAATGCTATATAACGTTATACGTTATTTTGTAATAGTATATAACGTTATACGTTATTTTGTAATAGTATATAACGTTATACGTTATATAGCAATAGTATCTAACGTTATACGTTATATCGTAATAGTATTCAACGTTATACGTTATATAGCAATAGTATCTAACGTTATACGTTATTTTGTAATAGTTTATAACGTTATACGTTATATTGCAATAGGATCTAACGTTATACGTTATATCGAGATAGTATATAACGTTATACGTTGTAACGGTATACTACAGAACGCTATGCGTTATATGGTAATAGTATACAACGTTATACGTTATATCGTAATGCTATACAACGTTATACGTTATTTTGTAATAGTATATAACGTTATACGTTACCTCGTAATAGTATATTACGTTATACGTTATATCGTAATACTATACAACGTTATACGTTATATCGTAATGCTATAGAACGTCATACGGTATTTTGTAATAGTATATAACGTTATACGTTATATCGTTATAGTATATAACGTTATACGTTATATCGTTATAGTATATAACGTTATACGTTATATCGTTAAGGTATATAACGTTAAACGTTATTTTGTAATAGTATATAACGTTATAGGTTATATCGTTATAGTATATAACGTTATACGTTATATCGTTATAGTATATAACGTTATACGTTATATCGTAATAGTATACAACGTTATTCGTTATATCGTAATAGTATATAACGTTATACGTTATATCGTTATAGTATATGACGTTATACGTTATATCTTTAAGGTATATAACGTTATACGTTATTTTGTAATAGTATATAGCGTTATACGCTATTTTGTAATACTATATAACGTTATACGTTATTTTGTAATAGTATATAACGTTATACGTTATATCGTAATGGTATATAACGTTATACGTTATATCGTTATAGTATATAACGTTATACGTTGTAACGGTGCAATAAATAACGTTATACGTTATATCGTAATACTATACAACGTTATACGTTATATCGTAATGGTATAGAACGTTATACGTTATATCGTAATGCTATATAACGTTATAGGTTATTTGGTAATAGTATATAACGTTATACGTTATTTTGTAATAGTATATAACGTTATACGTTATTATGTAATAGTATATAACGTTATACGTTATTTTGTAATAGTATATAACGTTATACGTTATATCGTAATGGTATATAACGTTATACGTTATATCGTTATAGTCTATAGCGTTATACGTTGTAACGGTCTACTACATAACGTTATACGTTATATCGTAATACTATACAACGTTATACGTTATATCCTAATGGTATATAACGTTATACGTTATATCGTTATAGTATATAACGTTATACGTTATATCGTTATAGTATATAACGTTATACGTTATATCGTTATAGTATATAACGTTATACGTTATATCGTAATAGTATACAACGTTATACGTTATATAGCAATAGTATCTAACGTTATACGTTATTTTGTAATAGTATATAACGTTATACGTTATATCGTAATAATATACAACGTTATACGTTATAGTGCAATAGGATCTAACGTTATACGTTATATCGTAATAGTATATAACGTTATACGTTGTAACGGTATACAACATAACGCTATACGTTATATGATAATAGTATACAACGTTATACGTTATATCGTAATGCTATACAACGTTATACGTTATTTTGTAATAGTATATAACGTTATACGTTACCTCGTAATAGTATATAACGTTATACGTTATATGATAATAGTATACAACGTTATACGCTATATCGTAATGCTAAAGAACGTTATACGTTATTTTGAAATAGTATATAACGTTATACGTTATATCGTTATAGTATATAACGTTATACGTTATATCGTTAAGGTATATAACGTTATACGTTATTCTGTGATAGTATATAACGTTATACGTTATTTTGTAATACTATATAACGTTATACGTTATTTTGTAATAGCACATAACGTTATACGTTATATCGTAATGGTATATAACGTTATACGTTATATCGTAATGGTATATAACGTTATACGTTATATCGTTATAGTATATAACGTTATACGTTGTAACGTTGTTCTACATGTCGTTATACGTTGTAACGGTGTACTACATAACGTTATACGTTATATCGTAATACTATACAACGTTATACGTTATATCGAAATGGTATAGAACGTTATACGTTATATCGTAATGCTATATAACGTTATAGGTTATTTTGTAATAGTATATAACGTTATACGTTATTTTGTAATAGCATATAACGTTATACGTTATATAGCAATAGGATCTAACGTTATACGTTATATCGTAATAGTATATAACGTTATACGTTATATCGTTATAGTATATAACGTTATACGTTATATCGTTATAGTATATAACGTTATACGTTGTAACGTGGTACTACATAACGTTATACGTTGTAACGGTGTTCTACATAACGTTATACGTTATATCGTAATACTATACAACGTTATACGTTATATCCTAATGGTATATAACGTTATACGTTATATCGTTATAGTATATAACGTTATACGTTATATCGTTATAGTATATAACGTTATACGTTATATCGTAATAGTATACAACGTTATACGTTATATAGCAATAGTATCTAACGTTATACGTTATTTTGTAATAGTATATAACGTTATACGTTATATCGTAATAATATACAACGTTATACGTTATAGTGCAATAGGATCTAACGTTATACGATATATCGTAATAGTATATAACGTTATACGTTGTAACGGTATACTACATAACGCTATACGTTATATGATAATAGTATACAACGTTATACGTTATATCGTAATGCTATACAACGTTATACGTTATTTTGTAATAGTATATAACGTTATACGTTACCTCGTAATAGTATATAACGTTATACGTTATATGATAATAGTATACAACGTTATACGCTATATCGTAATGCTATAGAACGTTATACGTTATTTTGAAATAGTATATAACGTTATACGTTATATCGTTATAGTATATAACGTTATACGTTATATCGTTAAGGTATATAACGTTATACGTTATTCTGTGATAGTGTATAACGTTATACGTTATTTTGTAATACTATATAACGTTATACGTTATTTTGTAATAGCACATAACGTTATACGTTATATCGTAATGGTATATAACGTTATACATTGTAACGTTGTTCTACATATCGTTATACGTTGTAACGGTGTACTACATAACGTTATACGTTATATCGTAATACTATACAACGTTATACGTTATATCGTAATGGTATATAACGTTATACGTTATATCGTTATAGTATATAACGTTATACGTTGTAACGTTGTTCTACATATCGTTATACGTTGTAACGGTGTACTACATAACGTTATACGTTATATCGTAATACTATACAACGTTATACGTTATATCGAAATGGTATAGAACGTTATACGTTATATCGTAATGCTATATAACGTTATAGGTTATTTTGTAATAGTATATAACGTTATACGTTATTTTGTAATAGCATATAACGTTATACGTTATATAGCAATAGGATCTAACGTTATACGTTATATCGTAATAGTATATAACGTTATACGTTATATCGTTATAGTATATAACGTTATACGTTATATCGTTATAGTATATAACGTTATACGTTATATCGTTATAGTATATAACGTTATACGTTATATCGTAATAGTATATAACGTTATACGTTATTTTGTAATAGTATATAACGTTATACGTTATATCGTAATGGTATTTAACGTTATACCTTATATCGTTATAGTATATAGCGTTATACGTTGTAACGTTATACTACATAACGTTATACGTTGTAGCGGTGTACTACATAACGTTATACGTTATATCGTAATGCTATATAACGTTATACGTTATTTTGTAATAGTATATAACGTTATACGTTATATCGTAATGGTATTTAACGTTATACCTTATATCGTTATAGTATATAAGGATATACGTTGTAACGTGGTACTACATAACGTTATACGTTGTAACGGTGTTCTACATAACGTTATACGTTATATCGTAATACTATACAACGTTATACGTTATATCCTAATGGTATATAACGTTATACGTTATATCGTTATAGTATATAACGTTATACGTTATATCGTTATAGTATATAACGTTATACGTTATATCGTAATAGTATACAACGTTATACGTTATATAGCAATAGTATCTAACGTTATACGTTATTTTGTAATAGTATATAACGTTATACGTTATATCGTAATAATATACAACGTTATACGTTATAGTGCAATAGGATCTAACGTTATACGATATATCGTAATAGTATATAACGTTATACGTTGTAACGGTATACTACATAACGCTATACGTTATATGATAATAGTATACAACGTTATACGTTATATCGTAATGCTATACAACGTTATACGTTATTTTGTAATAGTATATAACGTTATACGTTACCTCGTAATAGTATATAACGTTATACGTTATATGATAATAGTATACAACGTTATACGCTATATCGTAATGCTATAGAACGTTATACGTTATTTTGAAATAGTATATAACGTTATACGTTATATCGTTATAGTATATAACGTTATACGTTATATCGTTAAGGTATATAACGTTATACGTTATTCTGTGATAGTGTATAACGTTATACGTTATTTTGTAATACTATATAACGTTATACGTTATTTTGTAATAGCACATAACGTTATACGTTATATCGTAATGGTATATAACGTTATACATTGTAACGTTGTTCTACATATCGTTATACGTTGTAACGGTGTACTACATAACGTTATACGTTATATCGTAATACTATACAACGTTATACGTTATATCGAAATGGTATAGAACGTTATACGTTATATCGTTATAGTATATAACGTTATACATTGTAACGTTGTTCTACATATCGTTATACGTTGTAACGGTGTACTACATAACGTTATACGTTATATCGTAATACTATACAACGTTATACGTTATATCGAAATGGTATAGAACGTTATACGTTATATCGTAATGCTATATAACGTTATAGGTTATTTTGTAGTAGTATATAACGTTATACGTTATTTTGTAATAGTATATAACGTTATACGTTATATAGCAATAGGATCTAACGTTATACGTTATATCGTAATAGTATATAACGTTATACGTTATATCGTTATAGTATATAACGTTATACGTTATATCGTTATAGTATATAACGTTATACGTCATATCGTTATATTATATAACGTTATACGTTATGTCGTTATGCTATATAACGTTATACGTTATTATGTAATAGTATATAACGTTATACGTTATATCGTAATGGTATTTAACGTTATACCTTATATCGTTATAGTATATAGCGTTATACGTTGTAACGTTATACTACATAACGTTATACATTGTAACGGTGTACTACATAACGTTATACGTTATATCGCAATACTATACAACGTTATACGTTATATCCTAATGGTATATAACGTTATACGTTATATCGTTATAGTATATAACGTTATACGTTATATCGTAATGCTATATAACGTTATACGTTATTTTGTAATAGTATATAACGTTATACGTTATTTTGTAATAGTATATAACGTTATACGTTATATAGCAATAGTATCTAACGTTATACGTTATATCGTAATAGTATACAACGTTATACGTTATATAGCAATAGTATCTAACGTTATACGTTATTTTGTAATAGTTTATAACGTTATACGTTGTAACGGTATACTACAGAACGCTATGCGTTATATGGTAATAGTATACAACGTTATACGTTATATCGTAATGCTATACAACGTTATACGTTATTTTGTAATAGTATATAACGTTATACGTTACCTCGTAATAGTATATTACGTTATACGTTATATCGTAATACTATACAACGTTATACGTTATATCGTAATGCTATAGAACGTCGTACGGTATTTTGTAATAGTATATAACGTTATACGTTATATCGTTATAGTCTTTAACGTTATACGTTATATCGTTATAGTATATAACGTTATACGTTATATCGTTAAGGTATATAACGTTAAACGTTATTTTGTAATAGTATATAACGTTATACGTTATATCGTTAAGGTATATAACGATATACGTTATTCTGTGATAGTATATAACGTTATACGTTATTTTGTAATACTATATAACGTTATACGTTATTTTGTAATAGCACATAACGTTATACGTTATATCGTAATGGTATATAACGTTATACGTTATATCGTAATGGTATATAACGTTATACGTTATATCGTTATAGTATATAACGTTATACGTTGTAACGTTGTTCTACATATCGTTATAGTCTTTAACGTTATACGTTATATCGTTATAGTATATAACGTTATACGTTATATCGTTAAGGTATATAACGTTAAACGTTATTTTGTAATAGTATATAACGTTATAGGTTATATCGTTATAGTATATAACGTTATACGTTATATCGTTATAGTATATAACGTTATACGTTATATCGTAATAGTATACAACGTTATTCGGTATATCGTAATAGTATATAACGTTATAGGTTATATCGTTATAGTATATAACGTTATACGTTATATCGTAATACTATACAACGTTATACGTTATATCGAAATGGTATAGAACGTTATACGTTATATCGTAATGCTATATAACGTTATAGGTTATTTTGTAATAGTATATAACGTTATACGTTATTTTGTAATAGTATATAACGTTATACGTTATATAGCAATAGGATCTAACGTTATACGTTATATCGTAATAGTATATAACGTTATACGTTATATCGTTATAGTATATAACGTTATACGTTATATCGTTATAGTATATAACGTTATACGTTATATCGTTATAGTATATAACGTTATACGTTATATCGTAATAGTATATAACGTTATACGTTATTTTGTAATAGTATATAACGTTATACGTTATATCGTAATGGTATTTAACGTTATACCTTATATCGTTATAGTATATAGCGTTATACGTTATATCGTAATGCTATATAACGTTATACGTTATTTTGGAATAGTATATAACGTTATACGTTGTTTTGTAGTAGTATATAACGTCATACGTTATATCGTAATGGTATATAACGTTACACGTCATATCGTTATAGTATATAACGTTATACGTTATATCGTAATAGTATATAACGTTATACGTTATTTTGTAATAGTATATAACGTTATACGTTATGTCGTAATGGTATTTAACGTTATAACTTATATCGTTATAGTATATAACGTTATACGTTGTAACGTTGTACTACATAACGTTATACGTTGTAACGGTGTACTACATAACGTTATACGTTATATCGTAATACTATACAACGTTATACGTTATATCGTAATGGTATATAACGTTATACGTTATATCGTAATAGTATACAACGTTATACGTTATATAGCAATAGGATCTAACGTTATACGTTATATCGTAATAGTGTATAACGTTATACGTTGTAGCGGTATGCTACATAACGTTATACGTTATATCGTAATATTATATAACGTTATACGTTGTAGCGGTATACTACGTAACGTTATACGTTATTTCGTTATAGTATATAACGTTATACGTTATATAGCAATAGGATCTAACGTTATACGTTATATCGTAATAGTGTATAACGTTATACGTTATATAGCAATAGTATATAACGTTATACGTTATATCGTAATGGTATAGAACGTTATACGTTATATCGTAATGCTATATAACGTTATAGGTTATTTGGTAATAGTATATAACGTTATACGTTATTTTGTAATAGTATATAACGTTATACGTTATTTTGTAATAGCATATAACGTTATACGTTATATCGTAATGGTATAGAACGTTATACGTTATATCGTAATGCTATATAACGTTATAGGTTATTTGGTAATAGTATATAACGTTATACGTTATTTTGTAATAGTATATAACGTTATACGTTATTTTGTAATAGCATATAACGTTATACGTTATTTTGTAATAGTATATAACGTTATACGTTATGTCGTAATGGTATTTAACGTTATAACTTATATCGTTATAGTATATAACGTTATACGTTGTAACGTTGTACTACATAACGTTATGCGTTGTAACGGTGTACTACATAACGTTATACGTTATATCGTAATACTATACAACGTTATACGTTATATCCTAATGGTATATAACGTTATACGTTATATCGTTATAGTATATAACGTTATACGTTATATCGTTATAGTATATAACGTTATACGTTATATCGTAATAGTATACAACGTTATACGTTATATAGCAATAGTATCTAACGTTATACGTTATTTTGTAATAGTATATAACGTTATACGTTATATCGTAATAATATACAACGTTATACCTTATAGTGCAATAGGATCTAACTTTATACGTTATATCGTAATAGTATACAACGTTATACGTTATATAGCAATAGTATATAACGTTATACGTTATATCGTTATAGTATATGACGTTATACGTTATATCGTTAAGGTATATAACGTTATACGTTATTTTGAAATAGTATATAACGTTATACGTTATTTTGTAATAGTATACAACGTTATACGCTATATCGTAATGCTAAAGAACGTTATACGTTATTTTGAAATAGTATATAACGTTATACGTTATATCGCTATAGTATATAACGTTATACGTTATATCGTTAAGGTATATAACGTTATACGTTATTCTGTGATAGTATATAACGTTATACGTTATTTTGTAATACTATATAACGTTATACGTTATTTTGTAATAGCACATAACGTTATACGTTATATCGTAATGGTATATAACGTTATACGTTATATCGTAATGGTATATAACGTTATACGTTATATCGTTATAGTATATAACGTTATACGTTGTAACGTTGTTCTACATATCGTTATACGTTGTAACGGTGTACTACATAACGTTATACGTTATATCGTAATACTATACAACGTTATACGTTATATCGAAATGGTATAGAACGTTATACGTTATATCGTAATGCTATATAACGTTATAGGTTATTTTGTAATAGTATATAACGTTCTACGTTATTTTGTAATAGCATATAACGTTATACGTTATATAGCAATAGGATCTAACGTTATACGTTATATCGTAATAGTATATAACGTTATACGTTATATCGTTATAGTATATAACGTTATACGTTATATTGTTATAGTATATAACGTTATACGTTATATCGTTATAGTATATAACGTTATACGTTATATCGTTATAGTATATAACGTTATACGTTATATCGTTATAGTATATAACGTTATACGTTATGTCGTTATGGTATATAACGTTATACGTTATATCGTAATAGTATACGACGTTATACGTTATATAGCAATAGGATCTAACGTTATACGTTATATCGTAATAGTATATAACGCTATAAGTTGTAACGGTATACTACATAACGTTATACGTTGTAACGGTATACTACGTAACGTTATACGTTATATCGTTATAGTATATAACGTTATAAGTTATTTTGTAATATTATATAACGTTATACGTTATTTTGTAATAGTATATAACGTCATACGTTATATCGTAATGGTATATAACGTTATACGTTATTTTGTAATAGTATATAACGTTATACGTTATATCGTAATGGTATATAACGTTATACGTTATATCGTTATAGTATATAACGTTATACGTTGTAACCTTGTACTACATAATGTTATACGTTGTAACGGTGTACTACATAACGTTATACGTTATATCGTAGTACTATACAACGTTATACGTTATATCTTAATGGTATATAACGTTATATGTTATATCGTTACAGTATATAACGTTAAACGTTATATCGTTAAGGTATATATCGTTATACGTTATTTTGTAATAGTATATAACGTTATACGTTATATTGTAATACTATATAACGTTACACGTTATTTTGTAATAGTATATAACGTTATACGTTATATCGTGGTATTATACAAAGTTATACGTTATTATGTAATAGTATATAACGTTATACGTTATATCGTAGTAGTATATAACGTTATACGTTGTAACGGTATACTACATAACGTTATACGTTATATCGTAAGAGAATACAACGTTATACGTTATATCGTAATGCTATATAACGTTATACGTTATTTTGTAATAGTATATAACGTCATATGTTATTTTGTAATAGTATATATCGTTATACGTTATATAGCAATAGGATCTAACGTTATACGTTATATCGTAATAGTATATAACGTTATACGTTATATCGTTATAGAATATAACGTTATACGTTATATCGTTATAGTATATAACGTTATACGTTATGTCGTTATGGTATATAACGTTATACGTTATATCGTAATAGTATACGACGTTATACGTTATATAGCAATAGGATCTAAAGTTATACGTTATATCGTAATAGTATATAACGGTATACGTTGTAACGGTATACTACATAACGTTATACGTTGTAACGGTATACTACGTAACGTTATACGTTATATCGTTATAGTATATAACGTTATACGTTATATCGTAATAGTATTCAACGTTACACGTTGTAACGGTATACTACATAGCGATATACGTTATATGATAATAGTATACAACGTTATACGTTATATCGTAATGCTATATAATGTTATACGTTATGTTGTAATAGTATATAACGTTATACGTTATTTTGTAATACCATATAACGTTATACGTTATTTTGTAATAGTATGTAACGTTATACGTTATATCGTAATGGTATATAACGTTATACGTTATATCGTTATAGTATATAACGTTATACGTTATTTTGTAATAGTATATAACGTTATACGTTATATAGCAATAGGATCTAACGTTAAACGTTATATCGTAATAGTATATAACGTTATACGTTATATCGTTATAGTATATAACGTTATTCGTTATATCGTAATGGTATATAACGGTATACGTTATATCGTGATGGTATATAACGCTATACGTTATATCGTTATAGTATATATCGTTATTCGTTGTAACGTTGTTCTACATAACGTTATACGTTGTAACGGTATACTACATAACGTTATACGTTATATCGTAATAGAATACAACGTTATACGTTATATCGTAATGCTGTATAACGTTATAGGTTATTTTGTAATAGTATATAACGTTATACGGTATTTTGTAATAGTATATAACGTTATACGTTATATAGCAATAGGATCTAACGTTAAACGTTATTTTGTAATAGTATATAACGTTATACGTTATATAGCAATAGGATCTAACGTTAAACGTTATATCGTAATAGTATATAACGTTATACGTTATATCGTTATAGTATATAACGTTATTCGTTATATCGTAATGGTATATAACGGTATACGTTATATCGTGATGGTATATAACGCTATACGTTATATCGTTATAGTATATATCGTTATTCGTTGTAACGTTGTTCTACATAACGTTATACGTTGTAACGGTATACTACATAACGTTATACGTTATATCGTAATAGAATACAACGTTATACGTTATATCGTAATGCTGTATAACGTTATACGTTATTTTGTAATACCATATAACGTTATACGTTATTTTGTAATAGTATGTAACGTTATACGTTATATCGTAATGGTATATAACGTTATACGTTATATCGTTATAGTATATAACGTTATACGTTATTTTGTAATAGTATATAACGTTATACGTTATATAGCAATAGGATCTAACGTTAAACGTTATATCGTAATAGTATATAACGTTATACGTTATATCGTTATAGTATATAACGTTATTCGTTCGTAACGTTGTTCTACATAACGTTATACGTTGTAACGGTATACTACATAACGTTATACGTTATTTTGTAATAGTATGTAACGTTATACGTTATATCGTAATGGTATATAACGTTATACGTTATATCGTTATAGTATATAACGTTATACGTTATTTTGTAATAGTATATAACGTTATACGTTATATAGCAATAGGATCTAACGTTAAACGTTATATCGTAATAGTATATAACGTTATACGTTATATAGCAATAGTATCTAACGTTATACGTTATATCGTAATAGTATATAACGATATACGTTGTAACGTTATACTACGTAACGTTATACGTTATATCGTTATAGTATATAACGTTATACGTTATATCGTAATAGTATACAACATGATACGTTGTAACGGTATACTACATAGCGTTATACGTTATATGATAATAGTATACGACGTTATACGTTATATACTAATGGTATATAACGTTATACGTTATTTCGTTATAGTATATAACGTTCTACGTTATATCGTTATAGTATATAACGTTATACGTTGTATCGTAATAGTATACAACGTTATACGTTATATAGCAATAGTATCTAACGTTATACGTTATATCGTAATAGTATATAACGTTATACGTTGTAACGGTATACTATATAACGTTATACGTTATATCGTAATAGTATATAACGATATACGTTGTAACGTTATACTACGTAACGTTATACGTTATATCGTTATAGTATATAACGTTATACGTTGTAACGTTGTTCTACATATCGTTATACGTTGTAACGGTGTACTACATAACGTTATACGTTATATCGTAATACTATACAACGTTATACGTTATATCGAAATGGTATAGAACGTTATACGTTATATCATAATGCTATATAACGTTATAGGTTATTTTGTAATAGTATGTAACGTTATACGTTATTTTGTAATAGTATATAACGTTATACGTTATATAGCAATAGGATCTAACGTTATACGTTATATCGTAATAGTATATAATGTTATACGTTATATCGTTATAGTATATAACGTTATACGTTATATCGTTATAGTATATAACGTTATACGTTGTAACCTTGTACTACATAATGTTATACGTTGTAACGGTGTACTACATAACGTTATACGTTATATCGTAGTACTATACAACGTTATACGTTATATCTTAATGGTATATAACGTTATATGTTATATCGTTACAGTATATAACGTTAAACGTTATACCGTTAAGGTATATAACGTTATACGTTATTTTGTAATAATATATAACGTTATACGTTATATTGTAATACTATATAACGTTACACGTTATTTTGTAATAGTATAAAACGTTATACGTTATATCGTGGTATTATACAAAGTTATACGTTATTATGTAATAGTATATAACGATATACGTTATATCGTATTACCAGATAACGTTATACGTTATATCGTAGTAGTATATAACGTTATACGTTGTAACGGTATACTACATAACGTTATACGTTATATCGTAAGAGAATACAACGTTATACGTTATATCGTAATGCTATATAACGTTATACGTTATTTTGTAATAGTATATAACGTCATACGTTATCTTGTAATAGTATATATCGTTATACGTTATATAGCAATAGGATCTAACGTTATACGTTATATCGTAATAGCATATAACGTGATACGTTGTAACGGTATACTACATAACGCTATACGTTATATGGTAATAGTATACAACGTTATACGTTATATCGTAATGCTATACAACGTTATACGTTATTTTGTAATAGTATATAACGTTATACGTTACCTCGTAATAGTATATAACGTTGCACGTTATATCGTAATACTATACAACGTTATACGTTATATCGTAATGCTATAGAACGTTATACGTTATTTTGTAATAGTATATAACGTTATACGTTATATCGTTATAGTATATAACGTTATAGGTTATATCGTTGTAGTATATAACGTTATACGTTATATCGTTAAGGTATATAACGTTATACGTTGTATCCTAATAGTATATAACGTTATACGTTGTAACGGTATACTACATAACGTTATACGTTATATCGTAATAGAATACAACGTTATACGTTATATCGTAATGCTATATAACGTTATAGGTTATTTTGTAATAGTATATAACGTTATACGTTGTAACGGTATACTACAGAACGCTATGCGCTTTATGGTAATAGTATACAACGTTATACGTTATATCGTAATGCTATGCAACGTTATACGTTATTTTGTAATAGTATATAACGTTATACGTTACCTCGTAATAGTATATTACGTTATACGTTATATCGTAATACTATACAACGTTATACGTTATATCGTAATGCTATAGAACGTTATACGGTATTTTGTAATAGTATATAACGTTATACGTTATATCGTTATAGTCTATAACGTTATACGTTATATCGTTATAGTATATAACGTTATACGTTATATCGTTAAGGTATATAACGTTAAACGTTATTTTGTAATAGTATATAACGTTATAGGTTATATCGTTATAGTATATAACGTTATACGTTATATCGTTATAGTATATAACGTTATACGTTATATCGTAATAGTATACAACGTTATTCGTTATATCGTAATAGTATATAACGTTATAGGTTATATCGTAATAGTATATAACGTTATACGTTATATCGTTATAGTATATAACGTTATACGTTATATCGTTATAGTATATAACGTTATACGTTATATCGTAATAGTATATAACGTTATACGTTATTTTGTAATAGTGTATAACGTTATACGATATATCGTAATGGTATTTAACGTTATACCTTATATCGTTATAGTATATAGCGTTATATGTTGTAGCGTTATACTACATAACGTTATACGTTGTAACGGTGTACTACATAACGTTATACGTTATATCGTAATGCTATATAACGTTATACGTTATTTTGTAATACTATATAACGTTATACGTTATTTTGTAGTAGTATATAACGTTATACGTTATATCGTAATGGTATATAACGTTATACGTCATATCGTTATAGTATATAACGTTATACGTTGTAACGTTGTACTACATAACGTTATACGTTGTAACGGTGTACTACATAACGTTATACGTTATATCGTAATACTATACAACGTTATACGTTATATCGTAATGGTATATAACGTTATACGTTATATCGTAATAGTATACAACGTTATACGTTATATAGCAATAGGATCTAACTTTATACGTTATATCGTAATAGTGTATAACGTTATACGTTGTAGCGGTATACTACATAACGTTATACGTTATATCGTAATATTATATAACGTTATACGTTGTAGCGGTATACTACGTAACGTTATACGTTATTTCGTTATAGTATATAACGTTATACGTTATATCGTAATAGTATACAACGTTATACGTTATATAGCAATAGTATATAACGTTATACGTTATATCGTTATGGTATATAACGTTATACGTTATATCGTAATAATATACAACGTTATACGTTATATAGCAATAGGATCTAACGTTATACGTTATATCGTAATAGCATATAACGTTATACGTTGTAACGGTATACTACATAACGCTATACGTTATATGGTAATAGTATACAACGTTATACGTTATATCGTAATGCTATACAACGTTATACGTTATTTTGTAATAGTATATAACGTTATACGTTACCTCGTAATAGTATATAACGTTAAACGTTATATGATAATAGTATACAACGTTATACGTTATATCGTAATGCTATAGAACGTTATACGTTATTTTGGAATAGTATATAACGTTATACGTTATATCGCTATAGTATATGACGTTAAACGTTATATCGTTAAGGTATATAACGTTATACGTTATTTTGTGATAGTATATAACGTTATACGTTATTTTGTAATACTATATAACGTTATACGTTATTTTGTAATTGTATATAACGTTATACGTTATATCGTAATGGTATATAACGTTATACGTTATATCGTTATAGTATATAACGTTATACGTTGTAACGTTGTTCTTCATATTGTTATACGTTGTAACGGTGCAATACATAACGTTATACGTTATATCGTAATACTATACAACGTTATACGTTATATCGTAATGGTATAGAACGTTATACGATATATCGTAATGCTATATAACGTTATAGGTTATTTGGTAATAGTATATAACGTTATACGTTATTTTGTAATGGTATATAACGTTATACGTTATTTTGTAATAGTATATAACGTTATACGTTATTTTGTAATAGTATATAACGTTATACGTTATATCGTAATGGTATATAACTTTATACGTTATATCGTTATAGTCTATAGAGTTATACGTTGTAACGTTGTACTACATAACGTTATACGTTGTAACGGTGTACTACATAACGTTATACGTTATATCGTAATACTATACAACGTTATACGTTATATCCTAATGGTATATAACGTTATACGTTATATCTTTATAGTGTATAACGTTATACGTTATATCGTTATAGTATATAACGTTATACGTTATATCGTAATAGTATACAACGTTTTACGTTATATAGCAATAGTATCTAACGTTATACGTTATTTTGTAATTGTATATAACGTTATACGTTATATCGTAATAATATACAACGTTATACGTTATAGTGCAATAGGATCTAACGTTATACGTTATATCGTAATAGTATATAACGTTATACGTTGTAACGGTATACTACATAACGTTATACGTTGTAACGGTATACTACGTAACGTTATACGTTATATCGTTATAGTATATAACGTTATAAGTTATTTTGTAATATTATATAACGTTATACGTTATTTTTAATAGTATATAACGTCATACGTTATATCGTAATAGTACATAACGATATACGTTGTAACGTTATACTACGTAACGTTATACGTTATATCGTTATTGTATATAACGTTATACGTTATATCGTAATAGTATACAACGTGATACGTTGTGACGGTATACTACATAGCGTTATACGTTATATGATAATAGTATACAACGTTGTACGTAATATCGTAATGCTATATAACGTTATACGTTATTTTGTAATAGTATATAACATTATACGTTGTTTCGTAATAGTATATAACGTTATACGTTATTTTGTAATAGTATATAACGTTATACGTTATATCGTAATGGTATTTAACGTTATACCTTATATCGTTATAGCATATAGCGTTATACGTTGTAACGTTATACTACATAACGTTACACGTTGTAACTGTGTACTACATAACGTTATACGTTATATCGTAATAGTATATAACGTTATACGTTATATCGTTATAGTATATAACGTTATACGTTGTAACGGTGCAATAAATAACGTTATACGTTATATCGTAATACTATACAACGTTATACATTATATCGTAATGCTATAGAACGTTATACGTTATATCGTAATGCTATAGAACGTTATACGTTATATCGTAATGCTATATAACGTTATAGGTTATTTGGTAATAGTATATAACGTTATACGTTATTTTGTAATAGTATATAACGTTATACGTTATTTTGTAATAGTATATAACGTTATACGTTATTTTGTAATAGTATATAACGTTATACGTTATATCGTAATGGTATGTAACGTTATACGTTATATCGTTATAGTCTATAGCGTTATACGTTGTAACGTTGTACTACATAACGTTATACGTTGTAACGGTGTACTACATAACGTTATACGTTATATCGTAATACTATACAACGTTATACGTTATATCCTAATGGTATATAACGTTATACGTTATTTCGTTATAGTATATAACGTTATACGTTATATCGTTAAGGTATATAACGTTAAACGTTATTTTGTAATAGTATATAACGTTATAGGTTATATCGTTATAGTATGTAACGTTATACGTTATTTTGTAATAGTATATAACGTTATACGTTATATAGCAATAGGATCTAACGTTATACGTTATATCGTAATAGTATATAACGTTATACGTTATATCGTTATAGTATATAACGTTATACGTTATATCGTTATAGTATATAACGTTATACGTTATATCGTTATAGTATATAACGTTATACGTTATGTCGTTATGGTATATAACGTTATACGTTATATCGTAATAGTATACGACGTTATACGTTATATAGCAATAGGATCTAACGTTATACGTTATATCGTAATAGTATATAACGCTATACGTTGTAACGGTATACTACGTAACGTTATAAGTTATATCGTTATAGTATAAAACGTTATAAGTTATTTTGTAATATTATATAACGTTATACGTTATTTTGTAATAGTATATAACGTCATACGTTACATCGTAATGGTATATAACGTTATACGTTGTAACGTTGTACTACATAACGTTATACGCTGGAACGGTGTACTACATAGCGTTATACGTTATATCGTAATACTTTACAACGTTATACGTTATATCGTAATTGTATATAACGTTATACGTTATATAGCAATAGTATCTAACGTTATACGTTATATCGTAATGGTATATAACGTTATACGTTGTAGCGGTATACTACATAACGTTATACGTTATATCGTAATAGTATATAACGATATACGTTGTAACGTTATACTACGTAACGTTATACGTTATATCGTTATAGTATATATCGTTATACGTTATATCGTAATAGTATACAACGTGATACGTTGTGACGGTATACTACATAGCGTTATACGTTATATGATAATAGTATACAACGTTGTACGTTATATCGTAATGCTATATAACGTTATACGTTATTTTGTAATAGTATATAACATTATACGTTATTTCGTAATAGTATATAACGTTATACGTTATTTTGTAATAGTATATAACGTTATACGTTATATCGTAATGGCATATAACGTTACACGTCATATCGTTATAGTATATAACTTTATACGTTGTAACGTTGTACTACATAACGTTATACGTTGTAACGGTGTACTACATAACGTTATACGTTATATCGTAATAGTATACAACGTTATACGTTATATAGCAATAGGATCTAACGTTATACGTTATATCGTAATAGCATATAACGTTATACGTTGTAACGGTATACTACATAACGCTATACGTTATATGGTAATAGCATACAACGTTATACGTTATATCGTAATGCTATATAACGTTATACGTTATTTTGTAATAGTATATAACTTTATACGTTATTTTGTAGTAGTATATAACGTTATACGTTATATCGTAATGGCATATAACGTTACACGTCATATCGTTATAGTATATAACTTTATACGTTGTAACGTTGTACTACATAACGTTATACGTTGTAACGGTGTACTACATAACGTTATACGTTATATCGTAATAGTATACAACGTTATACGTTATATAGCAATAGGATCTAACGTTATACGTTATATCGTAATAGCATATAACGTTATACGTTGTAACGGTATACTACATAACGCTATACGTTATATGGTAATAGCATACAACGTTATACGTTATATCGTAATGCTATACAACGTTATACGTTATTTTGAAATAGTATATAACGTTATACGTTACCTCGTAATAGTATATAACATTACACGTTATATCGTAATACTATACAACGTTATACGTTATATCGTAATGCTATAGAACGTTATACGTTATTTTGTAATAGTATATAACGTTATACGTTATATCGTTATAGTATATAACGTTATAGGTTATATCGTTGTAGTATATAACGTTATACGTTATATCGTTAAGGTATATAACGTTATACGTTGTATCCTAATAGTATATAACGTTATACGTTGTAACGGTGTACTACATAACGTTATACGATATATCGTAATGGTATATAACGGTATACGTTATATCGTAATGGTATATAACGTTATACGTTATATCGTTATAGTATATAACGTTATTCGTTGTAACGTTGTTCTACATAACGTTATACGTTGTAACGGTATACTACATAACGTTATACGTTATTTCGTAATAGAATACAACGTTATACGTTATATCGTAATGCTATATAACGTTATAGGTTATTTTGTAATAGTATATAACGTTATACGTTATTTTGTAATAGTATATAACGTTATACGTTATATAGCATTAGGATCTAACGTTAAACGTTATATCGTAATAGTATATAACGTTATACGTTATATCGTTATAGTATATAACGTTATACGTTATATCGTAATTGTATATAACGTTATACGTCATATCGTAATTGTATATAACGTTATACGTTATATCGTTATAGTATATAACGTTCTACGTTATATCGTTATGGTATATAACGTTATACGTTATATCGTAATAGTATACAACGTTATACGTTATATAGCAATAGGATCTAACGTTATACGTTATATCGTTATAGTATATAGCGTTATACGTTGTAACGTTGTACTGCATAACGTTATACGTTGTAACGGTGTACTACATAACGTTATACGTTATATCGTAATACCATACAACGTTATACGTGATATGATAATGGTATATAACGTTATACGTTATATCGTTATAGTATATAACGTTATACGTTATATCGTTATAGTATATAACGTTATACGTTGTAACGGTGTACTACATAACGTTACACGTTGTAACGGTGTACTACATAACGTTATACGTTATATCGTAATAGTATACAACGTTATTCTTTATATCGTAATAGTATATAACGTTATACGTTATATCGTAATAGTATATAACGCTATACGTTGTAACGGTATACAACATAACGCTATACGTTATATGGTAATAGTATACAACGTTATACGTTATATCGTAATGCTATACAACGTTATACGTTATATCGTTAAGGTATATAACGTTATACGTTATTTTGTAATAGTATATAACGTTATACGTTATTTTGCAATACTATATAACGTTATACGTTATTTTGTAGTAGTATATAACGTTATACGTTATATCGTAATGGTATATAACGTTATACGTTATATCGTTATAGTATATAACGTTATACGTTGTAACGTTGTTCTACATAACGTTATACGTTGTAACGGTATACTACATAACGTTATACGTGATATCGTAATAGAATACAACGTTATACGTTATATCGTAATGCTATATAACGTTATAGGTTATTTTATAATAGTATATAACGTTATACGTTATTTTGTAATAGTATATAACGTTATACGTTATATAGCAATAGGATCTAACGTTATACGTTATATCGTAATAGTGTATAACGTTATACGTTGTAGCGGTATACTACATAACGTTATACGTTATATTGTAATATTATATAACGTTATACGTTGTAGCGGTATACTACGTAACGTTATACGTTATTTCGTTATAGTATATAACGTTATACGTTATATCGTAATAGTATACAACGTTATACGTTATATCGTAATAGTATATAACGTTATACGTTATATCGTAATAGTATATAACGCTATACGTTGTAACGGTATACAACATAACGCTATACGTTATATGGTAATATAACGTTATATCGTAATGCTATACAACGTTATACGTTATTTTGTGACAGTATATAACGTTATACGTTACCTCGTAATAGTATATAACGTTATAAGTTATATCGTAATACTATACAACGTTATACGTTATATCGTAATGCTATAGAACGTTATACGTTATTTTGTAATAGTATATAACGTTATACGTTATATCGTTACAGTATATAACGTTATACGTTATATCGTTATAGTATATAACGTTATACGTTATATCGTTATAGTATATAACGTTATACGTTGTAACGGTGCAATAAATAACGTTATACGTTATATCGTAATACTATACAACGTTATACGTTTTATCGTAATGCTATAGAACGTTATACGTTATATCGTAATGCTATAGAACGTTATACGTTATATCGTAATGCTATATAACGTTATAGGTTATTTGGTAATAGTATATAACGTTATACGTTATTATGTAATAGTATATAACGTTATACGTTATTTTGTAATAGTATATAACGTTATACGTTATTTTGTAATAGTATACAACGTTATACGCTATATCGTAATGCTATAGAACGTTATACGTTATTTTGAAATAGTATATAACGTTATACGTTATATCGTTATAGTATATAACGTTATACGTTATATCGTTAAGGTATATAACGTTATACGTTATTCTGTGATAGTATATAACGTTATACGTTATTTTGTAATACTATATAACGTTATACGTTATTTTGTAATAGCACATAACGTTATACGTTATATCGTAATGGTATATAACGTTATACGTTATATCGTAATGGTATATAACGTTATACGTTATATCGTTATAGTATATAACGTTATACGTTGTAACGTTGTTCTACATATCGTTATACGTTGTAACGGTGTACTACATAACGTTATACGTTATATCGTAATACTATACAACGTTATACGTTATATCGAAATGGTATAGAACGATATACGTTATATCATAATGCTATATAACTTTATAGGTTATTTTGTAATAGTATGTAACGTTATACGTTATTTTGTAATAGTATATAACGTTATACGTTATATAGCAATAGGATCTAACGTTATACGTTATATCGTAATAGTATATAACGTTATACGTTATATCGTTATAGTATATAACGTTATACGTTATATCGTTATAGTATATAACGTTATACGTTATATCGTTATAGTATATAACGTTATACGTTATGTTGTTATGGTATATAACGTTATACGTTATATCGTAATAGTATACGACGTTATACGTTATATAGCAATAGGATCTAACGTTATACGTTATATCGTAATAGTATATAACGCTATACGTTGTAACGGTATACTACATAACGTTATACGTTGTAACGGTATACTACGTAACGTTATAAGTTATATCGTTATAGTATATAACGTTATATGTTATTTTGTAATATTATATAACGTTATACGTTATTTTGTAATAGTATATAACGTTATACGTTGTAACGTTGTACTACATAACGTTATACGTTGTAACGGTGTACTACATAGCGTTATACGTTATATCGTAATACTTTACAACGTTATACGTTATATCGTAATTGTATATAACGTTATACGTTATATAGCAATAGTATCTAACGTTATACGTTATATCGTAATGGTATATAACGTTATACGTTGTAGCGGTATACTACATAACGTTATACGTTATATCGTAATAGTATATAACGATATACGTTGTAACGTTATACTACGTAACGTTATACCTTATATCGTTATAGTATATAGCGTTATACGTTGTAACGTTATACTACATAACGTTATACGTTGTAACGGTGTACTACATAACGTTATACGTTATATCGTAATGCTATATAACGTTATACGTTATTTTGTAATAGTATATAACTTTATACGTTATTTTGTAGTAGTATATAACGTTATACGTTATATCGTAATGGCATATAACGTTACACGTCATATCGTTATAGTATATAACTTTATACGTTGTAACGTTGTACTACATAACGTTATACGTTGTAACGGTGTACTACGTAACGTTATACGTTATATCGTAATACTATACAACGTTATACGTTATATCGAAATGGTATATAACGTTATACGTTATATCGTAATAGTATACAACGTTATACGTTATATAGCAATAGGATCTAACGTTATACGTTATATCGTAATAGCATATAACGTTATACGTTGTAACGGTATACTACATAACGCTATACGTTATATGGTAATAGTATACAACGTTATACGTTATATCGTAATGCTATACAACGTTATACGTTATTTTGAAATAGTATATAACGTTATACGTTACCTCGTAATAGTATATAACGTTACACGTTATATCGTAATACTATACAACGTTATACGTTATATCGTAATGCTATAGAACGTTATACGTTATTTTGTAATAGTATATAACGTTATACGTTATATCGTTGTAGTATATAACGTTATACGTTATATCGTTAAGGTATATAACGTTATACGTTGTATCCTAATAGTATATAACGTTATACGTTGTAACGGTGTACTACATAACGTTATACGATATATCGTAATAGTATAAAACGTTATACGTTACGTCGTAATAGTATATAACGTTATATGTTGTAACGGTATACTACATAACGTTATACGTTGCAACGGTATACTACATAACGTTATACGTTATATGGTAATAGTTTACAACTTTATACGTTATATCGTAATGCTATATAACGTTATAGGTTATTTTGTAATAGTATATAACGTTATACGTTATTTTGTAATACTATATAACGTTATACGTTATTTTGTAATAGTATATAACGTTATACGTTATATAGCAATAGGATCTAACGTTAAACGTTATATCGTAATAGTATATAACGTTATACGTTATATCGTTATAGTATATAACGTTATACGTTATATCGTAATGGTATATAACGGTATACGTTATATCGTAATGGTATATAACGTTATACGTTATATCGTTATAGTATATAACGTTATTCGTTGTAACGTTGTTCTACATAACGTTATAAGTTGTAACGGTATACTACATAACGTTATACGTTATATCGTAATAGAATACAACGTTATACGTTATATCGTAATGCTATATAACGTTATAGGTTATTTTGTAATAGTATATAACGTTATACGTTATTTTGTAATAGTATATAACGTATTACGTTATATAGCATTAGGATCTAACGTTAAACGTTATATCGTAATAGTATATAACGTTATACGTTATATCGTTATAGTATATAACGTTATACGTTATATCGTAATTGTATATAACGTTATACGTCATATCGTAATTGTATATAACGTTATACGTTATATCGTTAAGGTATATAACGTTATACGTTATTTTGTAATAGTATATAACGTTATACGTTATTTTGCAATACTATATAACGTTATACGTTATTTTGTAATAGTATATAACGTTATACGTTATATCGTAATGGTATATAACGTTATACGTTATATCGTTATAGTATATAACGTTATACGTTGTAACGTTGTTCTACATAACGTTATACGTTGTAACGGTATACTACATAACGTTATACGTGATGTCGTAATAGAATACAACGTTATACGTTATATCGTAATGCTATATAACGTTATACGTTATTTTGTAACAGTATATAACGTTATACGTTATATCGTAATGGTATTTAACGTTATACCTTATATCGTTATAGTATATAGCGTTATACGTTGTAACGTTATACTACATAACGTTATACGTTGTAACGGTGTACTACATAACGTTATACGTTATATCGTAATACTATACAACGTTATACGTTATATCCTAATGGTATATAACGTTATACGTTATATCGTTATAGTATATAACGTTATACGTTATATCGCAATAGCATACAACGTTATAAGTTGTAACAGTATGCTACATAGCGTTATACGTTATATGATAATAGTGTACCACGTTATACGTTATATCGTAATGCTATATAACGTTATACGTTATTTTGAAATAGTATATAACGTTATACGTTACCTCGTAATAGTATATAACATTACACGTTATATCGTAATACTATACAACGTTATACGTTATATCGTAATGCTATAGAACGTTATACGTTATTTTGTAATAGTATATAACGTTATACGTTATATCGTTATAGTATATAACGTTATAGGTTATATCGTTGTAGTATATAACGTTATACGTTATATCGTTAAGGTATATAACGTTATACGTTGTATCCTAATAGTATATAACGTTATACGTTGTAACGGTGTACTACATAACGTTATACGATATATCGTAATGGTATATAACGGTATACGTTATATCGTAATGGTATATAACGTTATACGTTATATCGTTATAGTATATAACGTTATTCGTTGTAACGTTGTTCTACATAACGTTATACGTTGTAACGGTATACTACATAACGTTATACGTTATTTCGTAATAGAATACAACGTTATACGTTATATCGTAATGCTATATAACGTTATAGGTTATTTTGTAATAGTATATAACGTTATACGTTATTTTGTAATAGTATATAACGTTATACGTTATATAGCATTAGGATCTAACGTTAAACGTTATATCGTAATAGTATATAACGTTATACGTTATATCGTTATAGTATATAACGTTATACGTTATATCGTAATTGTATATAACGTTATACGTCATATCGTAATTGTATATAACGTTATACGTTATATCGTTATAGTATATAACGTTCTACGTTATATCGTTATGGTATATAACGTTATACGTTATATCGTAATAGTATACAACGTTATACGTTGTATAGCAATAGGATCTAACGTTATACGTTATATCGTTATAGTATATAGCGTTATACGTTGTAACGTTGTACTGCATAACGTTATACGTTGTAACGGTGTACTACATAACGTTATACGTTATATCGTAATACCATACAACGTTATACGTGATATGATAATGGTATATAACGTTATACGTTATATCGTTATAGTATATAACGTTATACGTTATATCGTTATAGTATATAACGTTATACGTTGTAACGGTGTACTACATAACGTTACACGTTGTAACGGTGTACTACATAACGTTATACGTTATATCGTAATAGTATACAACGTTATTCTTTATATCGTAATAGTATATAACGTTATACGTTATATCGTAATAGTATATAACGCTATACGTTGTAACGGTATACAACATAACGCTATACGTTATATGGTAATAGTATACAACGTTATACGTTATATCGTAATGCTATACAACGTTATACGTTATATCGTTAAGGTATATAACGTTATACGTTATTTTGTAATAGTATATAACGTTATACGTTATTTTGCAATACTATATAACGTTATACGTTATTTTGTAGTAGTATATAACGTTATACGTTATATCGTAATGGTATATAACGTTATACGTTATATCGTTATAGTATATAACGTTATACGTTGTAACGTTGTTCTACATAACGTTATACGTTGTAACGGTATACTACATAACGTTATACGTGATATCGTAATAGAATACAACGTTATACGTTATATCGTAATGCTATATAACGTTATAGGTTATTTTATAATAGTATATAACGTTATACGTTATTTTGTAATAGTATATAACGTTATACGTTATATAGCAATAGGATCTAACGTTATACGTTATATCGTAATAGTGTATAACGTTATACGTTGTAGCGGTATACTACATAACGTTATACGTTATATCGTAATAGTATACAACGTTATACGTTATATCGTAATAGTATATAACGTTATACGTTATATCGTAATAGTATATAACGCTATACGTTGTAACGGTATACAACATAACGCTATACGTTATATGGTAATATAACGTTATATCGTAATGCTATACAACGTTATACGTTATTTTGTGACAGTATATAACGTTATACGTTACCTCGTAATAGTATATAACGTTATAAGTTATATCGTAATACTATACAACGTTATACGTTATATCGTAATGCTATAGAACGTTATACGTTATTTTGTAATAGTATATAACGTTATACGTTATATCGTTACAGTATATAACGTTATACGTTATATCGTTATAGTATATAACGTTATACGTTATATCGTTATAGTATATAACGTTATACGTTGTAACGGTGCAATAAATAACGTTATACGTTATATCGTAATACTATACAACGTTATACGTTTTATCGTAATGCTATAGAACGTTATACGTTATATCGTAATGCTATAGAACGTTATACGTTATATCGTAATGCTATATAACGTTATAGGTTATTTGGTAATAGTATATAACGTTATACGTTATTATGTAATAGTATATAACGTTATACGTTATTTTGTAATAGTATATAACGTTATACGTTATTTTGTAATAGTATACAACGTTATACGCTATATCGTAATGCTATAGAACGTTATACGTTATTTTGAAATAGTATATAACGTTATACGTTATATCGTTATAGTATATAACGTTATACGTTATATCGTTAAGGTATATAACGTTATACGTTATTCTGTGATAGTATATAACGTTATACGTTATTTTGTAATACTATATAACGTTATACGTTATTTTGTAATAGCACATAACGTTATACGTTATATCGTAATGGTATATAACGTTATACGTTATATCGTAATGGTATATAACGTTATACGTTATATCGTTATAGTATATAACGTTATACGTTGTAACGTTGTTCTACATATCGTTATACGTTGTAACGGTGTACTACATAACGTTATACGTTATATCGTAATACTATACAACGTTATACGTTATATCGAAATGGTATAGAACGATATACGTTATATCATAATGCTATATAACTTTATAGGTTATTTTGTAATAGTATGTAACGTTATACGTTATTTTGTAATAGTATATAACGTTATACGTTATATAGCAATAGGATCTAACGTTATACGTTATATCGTTATAGTATATAACGTTATACGTTATATCGTTATAGTATATAACGTTATACGTTATATCGTTATAGTATATAACGTTATACGTTATGTTGTTATGGTATATAACGTTATACGTTATATCGTAATAGTATACGACGTTATACGTTATATAGCAATAGGATCTAACGTTATACGTTATATCGTAATAGTATATAACGCTATACGTTGTAACGGTATACTACATAACGTTATACGTTGTAACGGTATACTACGTAACGTTATAAGTTATATCGTTATAGTATATAACGTTATATGTTATTTTGTAATATTATATAACGTTATACGTTATTTTGTAATAGTATATAACGTTATACGTTGTAACGTTGTACTACATAACGTTATACGTTGTAACGGTGTACTACATAGCGTTATACGTTATATCGTAATACTTTACAACGTTATACGTTATATCGTAATTGTATATAACGTTATACGTTATATAGCAATAGTATCTAACGTTATACGTTATATCGTAATGGTATATAACGTTATACGTTGTAGCGGTATACTACATAACGTTATACGTTATATCGTAATAGTATATAACGATATACGTTGTAACGTTATACTACGTAACGTTATACGTTATATCGTTATAGTATATAACGTTATACGTTATATCGTAATAGTATACAACGTGATACGTTGCGACGGTATACTACATAGCGTTATACGTTATATGATAATAGTATACAACGTTGTACGTTATATCGTAATGCTATATAACGTTATACGTTATTTTGTAATAGTATATAACATTATACGTTATTTCGTAATAGTATATAACGTTATACGTTATTTTGTAATAGTATATAACGTTATACGTTATATCGTAATGGTATTTAACGTTATACCTTATATCGTTATAGTATATAGCGTTATACGTTGTAACGTTATACTACATAACGTTATACGTTGTAACGGTGTACTACATAACGTTATACGTTATATCGTAATGCTATATAACGTTATACGTTATTTTGTAATAGTATATAACTTTATACGTTATTTTGTAGTAGTATATAACGTTATACGTTATATCGTAATGGCATATAACGTTACACGTCATATCGTTATAGTATATAACTTTATACGTTGTAACGTTGTACTACATAACGTTATACGTTGTAACGGTGTACTACGTAACGTTATACGTTATATCGTAATACTATACAACGTTATACGTTATATCGAAATGGTATATAACGTTATACGTTATATCGTAATAGTATACAACGTTATACGTTATATAGCAATAGGATCTAACGTTATACGTTATATCGTAATAGCATATAACGTTATACGTTGTAACGGTATACTACATAACGCTATACGTTATATGGTAATAGTATACAACGTTATACGTTATATCGTAATGCTATACAACGTTATACGTTATTTTGAAATAGTATAAAACGTTATACGTTACCTCGTAATAGTATATAACGTTACACGTTATATCGTAATACTATACAACGTTATACGTTATATCGTAATGCTATAGAACGTTATACGTTATTTTGTAATAGTATATAGCGTTATACGTTATATCGTTATAGTATATAACGTTATAGGTTATATCGTTGTAGTATATAACGTTATACGTTATATCGTTAAGGTATATAACGTTATACGTTGTATCCTAATAGTATATAACGTTATACGTTGTAACGGTGTACTACATAACGTTATACGATATATCGTAATAGTATAAAACGTTATACGTTACGTCGTAATAGTATATAACGTTATATGTTGTAACGGTATACTACATAACGTTATACGTTGCAACGGTATACTACATAACGTTATACGTTATATGGTAATAGTTTACAACTTTATACGTTATATCGTAATGCTATATAACGTTATAGGTTATTTTGTAATAGTATATAACGTTATACGTTATTTTGTAATACTATATAACGTTATACGTTATTTTGTAATAGTATACAACGTTATACGCTATATCGTAATGCTATAGAACGTTATACGTTATTTTGAAATAGTATATAACATTATACGTTATATCGTTATAGTATATAACGTTATACGTTATATCGTTAAGGTATATAACGTTATACGTTATTCTGTGATAGTATATAACGTTATACGTTATTTTGTAATACTATATAACGTTATACGTTATTTTGTAATAGCACATAACGTTATACGTTATATCGTAATGGTATATAACGTTATACGTTATATCGTAATGGTATATAACGTTATACGTTATATCGTTATAGTATATAACGTTATACGTTGTAACGTTGTTCTACATATCGTTATACGTTGTAACGGTGTACTACATAACGTTATACGTTATATCGTAATACTATACAACGTTATACGTTATATCGAAATGGTATAGAACGATATACGTTATATCATAATGCTATATAACTTTATAGGTTATTTTGTAATAGTATGTAACGTTATACGTTATTTTGTAATAGTATATAACGTTATACGTTATATAGCAATAGGATCTAACGTTATACGTTATATCGTAATAGTATATAACGTTATACGTTATATCGTTATAGTATATAACGTTATACGTTATATCGTTATAGTATATAACGTTATACGTTATATCGTTATAGTATATAACGTTATACGTTATATCGTTATAGTATATAACGTTATACGTTATGTTGTTATGGTATATAACGTTATACGTTATATCGTAATAGTATACGACGTTATACGTTATATAGCAATAGGATCTAACGTTATACGTTATATCGTAATAGTATATAACGCTATACGTTGTAACGGTATACTACATAACGTTATACGTTGTAACGGTATACTACGTAACGTTATAAGTTATATCGTTATAGTATATAACGTTATATGTTATTTTGTAATATTATATAACGTTATACGTTATTTTGTAATAGTATATAACGTTATACGTTGTAACGTTGTACTACATAACGTTATACGTTGTAACGGTGTACTACATAGCGTTATACGTTATATCGTAACACTTTACAACGTTATACGTTATATCGTAATTGTATATAACGTTATACGTTATATAGCAATAGTATCTAACGTTATACGTTATATCGTAATGGTATATAACGTTATACGTTGTAGCGGTATACTACATAACGTTATACGTTATATCGTAATAGTATATAACGATATACGTTGTAACGTTATACTACGTAACGTTATACGTTATATCGTTATAGTATATAACGTTATACGTTATATCGTAATAGTATAAAACGTGATACGTTGCGACGGTATACTACATAGCGTTATACGTTATATGATAATAGTATACAACGTTGTACGTTATATCGTAATGCTATATAACGTTATACGTTATTTTGTAATAGTATATAACATTATACGTTATTTCGTAATAGTATATAACGTTATACGTTATTTTGTAATAGTATATAACGTTATACGTTATATCGTAATGGTATTTAACGTTATACCTTATATCGTTATAGTATATAGCGTTATACGTTGTAACGTTATACTACATAACGTTATACGTTGTAACGGTGTACTACATAACGTTATACGTTATATCGTAATGCTATATAACGTTATACGTTATTTTGTAATAGTATATAACATTATACGTTATTTTGTAGTAGTATATAACGTTATACGTTATATCGTAATGGCATATAACGTTACACGTCATATCGTTATAGTATATAACTTTATACGTTGTAACGTTGTACTACATAACGTTATACGTTGTAACGGTGTACTACGTAACGTTATACGTTATATCGTAATACTATACAACGTTATACGTTATATCGAAATGGTATATAACGTTATACGTTATATCGTAATAGTATACAACGTTATACGTTATATAGCAATAGGATCTAACGTTATACGTTATATCGTAATAGCATATAACGTTATACGTTGTAACGGTATACTACATAACGCTATACGTTATATGGTAATAGTATACAACGTTATACGTTATATCGTAATGCTATACAACGTTATACGTTATTTTGAAATAGTATATAACGTTATACGTTACCTCGTAATAGTATATAACGTTACACGTTATATCGTAATACTATACAACGTTATACGTTATATCGTAATGCTATAGAACGTTATACGTTATTTTGTAATAGTATATAACGTTATACGTTATATCGTTGTAGTATATAACGTTATACGTTATATCGTTAAGGTATATAACGTTATACGTTGTATCCTAATAGTATATAACGTTATACGTTGTAACGGTGTACTACATAACGTTATACGATATATCGTAATAGTATAAAACGTTATACGTTACGTCGTAATAGTATATAACGTTATATGTTGTAACGGTATACTACATAACGTTATACGTTGCAACGGTATACTACATAACGTTATACGTTATATGGTAATAGTTTACAACTTTATACGTTATATCGTAATGCTATATAACGTTATAGGTTATTTTGTAATAGTATATAACGTTATACGTTATTTTGTAATACTATATAACGTTATACGTTATTTTGTAATAGTATATAACGTTATACGTTATATAGCAATAGGATCTAACGTTAAACGTTATATCGTAATAGTATATAACGTTATACGTTATATCGTTATAGTATATAACGTTATACGTTATATCGTAATGGTATATAACGGTATACGTTATATCGTAATGGTATATAACGTTATACGTTATATCGTTATAGTATATAACGTTATTCGTTGTAACGTTGTTCTACATAACGTTATAAGTTGTAACGGTATACTACATAACGTTATACGTTATATCGTAATAGAATACAACGTTATACGTTATATCGTAATGCTATATAACGTTATAGGTTATTTTGTAATAGTATATAACGTTATACGTTATTTTGTAATAGTATATAACGTATTACGTTATATAGCATTAGGATCTAACGTTAAACGTTATATCGTAATAGTATATAACGTTATACGTTATATCGTTATAGTATATAACGTTATACGTTATATCGTAATTGTATATAACGTTATACGTCATATCGTAATTGTATATAACGTTATACGTTATATCTATATACTATATAACGTTATACGTTATATCGTTATGGTATATAACGTTATACGTTATATCGTAATAGTATACAACGTTATACGTTATATAGCAATAGGATCTAACGTTATACGTTATATCGTTATAGTATATAGCGTTATACGTTGTAACGTTGTACTGCATAACGTTATACGTTGTAACGGTGTACTACATAACGTTATACGTTATATCGTAATACCATACAACGTTATACGTGATATGATAATGGTATATAACGTTATACGTTATATCGTAATAGTATACAACGTTATTCTTTATATCGTAATAGTATATAACGTTATACGTTATATCGTAATAGTATATAACGCTATACGTTGTAACGGTATACAACATAACGCTATACGTTATATGGTAATAGTATACAACGTTATACGTTATATCGTAATGCTATACAACGTTATACGTTATTTTGTAACAGTATATAACGTTATACGTTACCTCGTAATAGTATATAACGTTATAAGTTATATCGTAATACTATACAACGTTATACGTTATATCGTAATGCTATAGAACGTTATACGTTATTTTGTAATAGTATATAACGTTATACGTTATATCGTTATAGTATATAACGTTATACGTTATATCGTTAAGGTATATAACGTTATACGTTATTTTGTAATAGTATATAACGTTATACGTTATTTTGCAATACTATATAACGTTATACGTTATTTTGTAATAGTATATAACGTTATACGTTATATCGTAATGGTATATAACGTTATACGTTATATCGTTATAGTATATAACGTTATACGTTGTAACGTTGTTCTACATAACGTTATACGTTGTAACGGTATACTACATAACGTTATACGTGATGTCGTAATAGAATACAACGTTATACGTTATATCGTAATGCTATATAACGTTATACGTTATTTTGTAACAGTATATAACGTTATACGTTATATCGTAATGGTATTTAACGTTATACCTTATATCGTTATAGTATATAGCGTTATACGTTGTAACGTTATACTACATAACGTTATACGTTGTAACGGTGTACTACATAACGTTATACGTTATATCGTAATACTATACAACGTTATACGTTATATCCTAATGGTATATAACGTTATACGTTATATCGTTATAGTATATAACGTTATACGTTATATCGCAATAGCATACAACGTTATAAGTTGTAACAGTATGCTACATAGCGTTATACGTTATATGATAATAGTGTACCACGTTATACGTTATATCGTAATGCTATATAACGTTATACTTTATTTTGTAATAGTATATAACGTTATACGTTATTTTGTAATAGTATATAACGTTATACGTTATATAGCAATAGTATCTAACGTTATACGTTATATCGTAATAGTATACAACGTTATACGTTATATAGCAATAGTATCTAACGTTATGCGTTATTTTGTAATAGTTTATAACGTTATACGTTATATCGTAATAATATACAACGTTATACGTTATATTGCAATAGGATCTAACGTTATACGTTATATCGAGATAGTATATAACGTTATACGTTACCTTGTAATAGTATATTACGTTATACGTTATATCGTAATACTATACAACGTTATACGTTATATCGTAATGCTATAGAACGTTATACGTTATTTTGTAATAGTATATAACGTTATACGTTATATCGTAATGGTATTTAGCGTTATACCTTATATCGTTATAGTATATAGCGTTATACGTTGTAACGTTATACTACATAACGTTATACGTTGTAACGGTGTACTACATAACGTTATACGTTATATCGTAATGCTATATAACGTTATACGTTATTTTGTAATATTATATAACGTTATACGTTATTTTGTAGTAGTATATAACGTTATACGTTATATCGTAATGGTATATAACGTTACACGTCATATCGTTATAGTATATAACGTTATACGTTACATCGTTATAGTATATAACTTTATACGTTATATCGTTATAGTATATAACGTTATACGTTGTAACGGTGTACTACATAACGTTACACGTTGTAACGGTGTACTACATAACGTTATACGTTATATCGTAATAGTATACAACGTTATTCGTTATATCGTAATAGTATATAACGTTATACGTTATATCGTAATAGTATATAACGCTATACGTTGTAACGGTATACAACATAACGCTATACGTTATATGGTAATAGTATACAACGTTATACGTTATATCGTAATGCTATACAACGTTATACGTTATTTTGTAACAGTATATAACGTTATACGTTACCTCGTAATAGTATATAACGTTATAAGTTATATCGTAATACTATACAACGTTATACGTTATATCGTAATGCTATAGAACGTTATACGTTATTTTGTAATAGTATATAACGTTATACGTTATATCGTTACAGTATATAACGTTATACGTTATATCGTTATAGTATATAACGTTATACGTTATATCGTTAAGGTATATAACGTTATACGTAATTTTGTAATAGTATATAACGTTATACGTTATTTTGCAATACTATATAACGTTATACGTTATTTTGTAATAGTATATAACGTTATACGTTATATCGTAATGGTATATAACGATATACGTTATATCGTTATAGTATATAACGTTATACGTTGTAACGTTGTTCTACATAACGTTATACGTTGTAACGGTATACTACATAACGTTATACGTTATATCGTAATAGAATACAACGTTATACGTTATATCGTAATGCTATATAACGTTATAGGTTATTTTGTAATAGTATATAACGTTATACGTTATTTTGTAATAGTATATAACGTTATACGTTATATAGCAATAGGATCTAACGTTATACGTTATATCGTAGTAGTATATAACGTTATAAGTTATATCGTTATAGTATACAACGTTATAAGTTGTAACTGTATGCTACATAGCGTTATACGTTATATGATAATAGTGTACCACGTTATACGTTATATCGTAATGCTATATAACGTTATACGTTATTTTGTAATAGTATATAACGTTATACGTTATATAGCAACAGTATCTAACGTTATACGTTATTTTGTAATAGTATAGAACGTTATACGTTATATCGTAATGGTATTTAACGTTATACCTTATTTCGTTATAGTATATAGCGTTATACGTTGTAACGTTATACTACATAACGTTATACGTTGTAACGGTGTACTACATAACGTTATACATTATATCGTAATGCTATATAACGTTATACGTTATTTTGTAACAGTATATAACGTTATACGTTATATCGTAATGGTATTTAACGTTATACCTTATATCGTTATAGTATATAGCGTTATACGTTGTAACGTTATACTACATAACGTTATACGTTGTAACAGTGTACTACATAACGTTATACGTTATATCGTAATACTATACAACGTTATACGTTATACCCTAATGGTATATAACGTTATACGTTATATCGTTATAGTATATAACGTTATACGTTATATCGTAATAGTATACAACGTTATAAGTTGTAACGGTATGCTACATAGCGTTATACGTTATATGATAATAGTGTACCACGTTATACGTTATATCGTAATGCTATATAACGTTATACGTTATTTTGTAATAGTATATAACGTTATACGTTATTTTGTAATAGTATATAACGTTATACGTTATATAGCAATAGTATCTAACGTTATACGTTATATCGTAATAGTATACAACGTTATACGTTATATAGCAATAGTATCTAACGTTATGCGTTATTTTGTAATAGTTTATAACGTTATACGTTATATCGTAATAATATACAACGTTATACGTTATATTGCAATAGGATCTAACGTTATACGTTATATCGAGATAGTATATAACGTTATACGTTGTAACGGTATACTACAGAACGCTATGCGTTATATGGTAATAGTATACAACGTTATACGTTATATCGTAATGCTATACAACGTTATACGTTATTTTGTAATAGTATATAACGTTATACGTTACCTCGTAATAGTATATTACGTTATACGTTATATCGTAATACTATACAACGTTATACGTTATATCGTAATGCTATAGAACGTTATACGGTATTTTGTAATGGTATATAACGTTATACGTTATATCGTTATAGTATATAACGTTATACGTTATATCGTAATAATATATAACGTTATACGTTATTTTGTAATAGTGTATAACGTTATACGATATATCGTAATGGTATTTAACGTTATACCTTATATCGTTATAGTATATAGCGTTATACGTTGTAACGGTGTACTACATAACGTTATACGTTATATCGTAATGCTATATAACGTTATACGTTATTTTGTAATAGTGTATAACGTTATACGTTATATCGTTATAGTATATAACGTTATACGTTGTAACGGTGTACTACATAACGTTACACGTTGTAACGGTGTACTACATAACGTTATACGTTATATCGTAATAGTATACAACGTTATTCGTTATATCGTAATAGTATATAACGTTATACGTTATATCGTAATAGTATATAACGCTATACCTTGTAACGGTATACAACATAACGCTATACGTTATATGGTAATAGTATACAACGTTATACGTTTTATCGTAATGCTATACAACGTTATACGTTATTTTGTAACAGTATATAACGTTATACGTTACCTCGTAATAGTATATAACGTTATAAGTTATATCGTAATACTATACAACGTTATACGTTATATCGTA